>NC_066852.1:11469193-11739193 GCF_001640805.2 Lates calcarifer
CTGGTTACATTCTGTAATATATTTGGATTGTGCTTCTTCAAACACTGTGACACCTTCAGATGAAACTCACTCACCATGTTCTCCTTATTCTTCGACAGGTGTGCAGTTTATTTGGGACAGTTGTTGTGAGTCTGTGAAGAAGGCCAACTCTTCTTCAGGATCAGGCTGCATACTGGCACACTGCATGGGCCTGGGGAAGACTCTGCAGGTGAAGACAATACACATATCTACCTGCAATGCTCTTGTTTGCTTAGATTTATCCTAGGCAAAGGAATAGATATTGTCTTTAGATCACCTAGCAGGTGGGAGCCAACAGACCAGCGTCCCCTTAACTTTTTAAGTTGTGTTATCTTACAGGTGGTGACGTTCCTCCACACGGTGCTGCTATCAAAAAACCTGAAATTCAGAACAGCCCTGGTCGTGTGTCCGCTTAATACTATCCTCAACTGGGTCCACGAGTTCAAAAAATGGCAAGACAACATGGGAGAAGATAAAATCAAGGTTTCAAAGAAATTAAAATGTGTTAAATCATAAATTGGCAGGACTAAATCTTGTGATTCAGATGCTTTATGTCTCACACTGTGTGTTTGAACACAAATATGTTACAGGTCACAGAACTGGCTACAGTAAAGCAACCTCTTGAACGATTCAGAGCTCTGCAGAGGTGGCAGAGAGACGGAGGGGTCATGATAATGGGATATGAGATGTACCGCATCCAGTCACAGGCCAAGAAAGTCAGCGAGGAGTGGAAGACAACGCTGAAGAGCATACTGGTGGATCCAGGTACAGTAACTTTGATACAGCAGGATATTATTGAAATGTTTCCTGCTCTGTGTGTCATTGCTTTGCTCATTGACACAGTTGCGATTTGTGACAGTTTTCTCTCCTGTGTTGTTATTTTCAGGTCCAGACTTTGTGGTCTGTGACGAGGGGCACATCCTGCGCAACGACGCATCCAACATCTCCAAAGCTATGAATGCCATCAAGACCCGACGGAGAGTGGTGCTTACTGGCACACCACTGCAAAACAACCTGGTTGAGTGTAAGTCTGCACCACAGCGCCATAATGAAGTTATGTGGTCACAGTTTGCTTGAGGTGATTTGGAATATACAGGATGTGTAGTAATGTGCAATAAGAATCATCTTTCACAACACATCTACTCATTTAAGTTTCAATCTCCATGGCTGTTTTCCAGTTTTGTTCAAGATGCAAGAGTGGGGAGTTTTCCTCAGTGAATTAGATTCTTTGAAAAAGTCACAACAACATATGAATAGATATATCCTAAAGCACGATGCATTTTGGAGAACAAGTCAACAGATGCTCAGACAAAGGTTTGTTTGCTGACACATCAGCCTGTGTAATAAATGGCAAACTGAGGCCAGAGAACATTTTGTGCTTCTGGTTTGCTGCTATGTGAGTTTGTTTTAGGTTGGTGGATAAAGTTGTACAGTGATGGCCAATGTTTGTTGAGGTTGTATGTATCACTCAGTATTTCTAAATATTTAAAAAAAAAGAAGAGCAGATCTTACTGTTGACCCAAAACTGCAGAACTAAACCAAGCTGTACTTCACTTTTAGACCTGAGTGAGTAAATTAGGTAAATGCACAAGGTTTTGACAGATATTTCATTTTGTAATCAAATCCTCATATTGATACAAGATATTTCATCCCCACAGATCACTGCATGGTCAGTTTCATCAAGAGGAATCTTCTGGGCTCATTGGGTGAATTCCGAAACCGCTTCATCAACCCCATACAGAACGGTCAGTGTGCTGACTCCACGCCAAAAGACGTCCGAATCATGAAGAAGCGAGCACATGTACTTCACTCGGTGCTGGCTGGATGTGTGCAGGTAAAATAAAAAGGCTGAATACGATGAAAACAAATACTGATAGTTGCAAATTGTTTTTATCTGTCTATACATTTTGGTTTTATATTCCATCTCTCACAACACTGTGTTCATCTTTTTCCCAGAGAAGAGATTACTCTGAGTTGACTCAGTTTCTACCTCCCAAACATGAGTATGTGGTGGCAGTGAGGGTCTCCCCACTTCAGTTTAAGTTATACCGCTACTACCTTGACCATGTCACTGGTAAGAATCTGTCTTCACGTACTGTTGTAAGAAATGCAGATAAACATTTATTATTTATTATGTATTATAACTCACCAAACTCAACTAACAGTCAACTCACTAAATTATTGAAGGCCAAGATATGACCATTGTCAGCCGATAAAAAAAGGAAGTAAAAACCAGTAATGGTTAAAGTCTTTCTAAAATTTTGGATTCAACCATCTGAAGTAGATGTGTGTTTGATTTTCCAGGTGTGGGTCCCATTACCAACAGAGCAAAGATGAAGGTTGGAGCAAACTTGTTCAAGGACTTTCAGGTGCTCAGCCGAATTTGGACTCATCCCTGGTGCCTTCAGCTCAGCTACGTCAGCAGAGAATCCAAGGTACCTTGAACACATGCTGATTCCTCATGACTTTAACATATATTAAGTGTTAAAAATATTGATTCACAAATACCTGGATTTTTATAGCAGGGACATTTTGAAAAGAAGAATCGAGTTAAAGAGGCAGCTCTGCTGAGAAATGAAGAAGCCGCTGTAGCTGAGAGGTAAGGCCTACTGTCTTCAAAATCAAAAGTTAAATTGGAACCAGAAAATGCATCAATGTTGGTAAAAGAAACTCCAAAAATGTATTAGACATAAACTGCAGTTCTCAGCCTTTTGTTTTGCCTGGTGTAGTGGACTGAGAAACAATGATGGAACAGAAGGGAACAACCGCAGCAACAGTACAGTGGTTGTCGCTGATGGGCCTAAAGGTGCTCTGGCAGTGGAAGGTATTAAAGCTCCCTGTGTCACTAATACACTCCAACTCTGTAGCTTTCACGCTAATATAGTTAGCCCTGTGTTATATTCTGTGCAGGAGAGAAAGCCACCAATAGCTCAAGGTCTCAGAGTCCCAATGAAGGCTGGTACAAGAGCTTCCTCTCTGAGGGTGATGCCAAAATCCTGGAGCACTCGGGGAAGATGGTGCTCTTGTTTGAGATACTCAAAATGGCCGAAGACCTGGACGACAAAGTGTACGTTTCTTTTCTGACCTGAAGCTAATTTAAACACACAAACGTTGTTTAGATGTCAATTGATCATCACATCTGACCAAATCCATTGTTCTCATTTCAAGGCTTGTGTTCAGTCAGTCCTTGATCTCGTTAGACCTAATTGAGAATTTCCTCGAGGCTTCTCACCACGCCAGAGACCCATCATCATTCAAAGGTATTATTCTGTTTATGGCAAAGAAAATATGAATACATTCAGGAAACGTCTTGCTCGATGGTACTTAAATTTTTATTCCTGTGCAGCTGGTAGCTGGATTAAAAACGTTGATTACTTTCGTCTCGATGGCTCCACCAGCGCTATGCTAAGGAAGAAATGGGCAGATCAGTTCAACAATGCTACCAATGCCCGGTAAAGACTCACACCTATTATACTGATGATACAGGAATGATAAGGCAGGTTGTTTCACAGCCTTATTGTGTATTATCAATGTTTATTTTAGTGGAAGATTGTTTCTCATCTCAACGAGAGCCGGCTCACTCGGCATCAACCTCGTGGCTGCCAACAGGGTCATCATCTTTGACGCCTCGTGGAATCCCTCATATGACATACAAAGCATATACAGGGTGTACCGCTTCGGTCAGCTCAAACAGGTGTTTGTGTACCGCTTCTTGGCTCAGGTAAGCTCACCGGTATTCATTAATATCACCACCTAACATGCAGATGATCTATCTGTCTCTTTATGTATCTCTTCACAGTTTAGACTGCACTGGCTGTACGGTGCCGAGCAAAGTCACTTGTGTATTTCCTTTGTTTGGAATTTTTCCATGATTATCCTTGTCATTCTTTTATCCATTATCAAAAAAACGATTAAAGAAACTGGATGGTAGCACTATGAGTCTTTTTTGACACAGTGTAAGGTTTCCTGGGCTGCATTATGTATGTTAAGGTCTTAATATTAAGAGTATAAAAATGAAAAAATGATTTTGTGGAGCTGCCGTGTTTTTACTGAACCTCTAAACCTTTCACTCCTGTTTATTATTGCTGTTATTTTCATCTTCAGGGCACCATGGAGGAGAAGATCTACGACCGTCAGGTGACTAAGCAGTCTTTGTCCTATCGAGTGGTGGATCAGCAGCAGATTGAGAGGCACTTCACTCTTTTTGAACTCACCGAACTTTACACGTTCGAGCCAGACCTGCTGAACGACCCGAACTCTAAGAAAAGCAAGAGAAACACCTCTGTTTTGCCGAAGGTGACGCCACAGTCCTTACCGTCTGTCTTTTTTTGCTTTGACAACACGACGCGCAGCTGTCTGACGAAGCCGTATGGAATAACTTTTTGTGTCTGATTCTCAGGATGTGGTCCTGGCACAGCTGTTACAGACCTGTAAAGACCAGATAGTGTCATACCACGAGCATGAATCTCTGCTGGACCATAAACAAGAGGAGGAGCTCAGTGAAGCGGAACGCAAAGCTGCCTGGGACGAGTACGAGGCTGAGGTAAAAAAAAAAAAAAAAAAAAAAAAAGAAGGAAGCTGCACGCTGCAAAGCATCAAGTCATCATGAGCAGCAGCATGTCGGGCTCTCATCATCACTATTACAGTGTTTTATGTCAGAATTTAATGTATGTAAATGTGTGTTTGTTCTTCAGTCAAACACAGCCAACCCTTCAGTCAGTGTGAACCAGGACACCTTGGACACAAAGACCAATGAACAGCTCTTGGTATAAATACTATCATTTTCTGAAACCTTTTCTTAGAATTGCTGCTGGCGATGTTATACAACATAAACACATAAACATGTCTTTGCAGGACTTGCTCAACAAGTGCAGAGCAAATGTATCATCGGCCTTCGTGTCGCTGCAGAAGATGAGGTCTCACACTATTGAGGACCACATGTTACACATGGTGAGTGACTCTAACGGTCATGTGGTAAATGAAAGGATTTAAAAGTATACAGTACAGTATGTTCATAAACATAAATGGATGTTATTTTCTGAATTCCATTATTATACTGCATCAGCGTATAGATGACTGACTGAAGCAGTTTTGCAGATGGTCATGGTTACGTTTTGTCACGTTGACTTTGTGATAAAGTGACAACAGTAGTGGTAAGCAACATACAATGAGTAGATGTCATGTCGCTGATCAGATTACCAGCCTTTCTTTTAGCTGCTGTTTTTTCTGTTCACGCAAAAAAAGAGCAGAGCTTTGACTTACATCACTGACTGCACAAAACATGTTTTGTTTGGTCACAAGTCGGTAATTCTGATTCACATAGAAAAATCAGCTCACTGGAAAAATATTCCAATGTTAATCAATAATGAAAATTGTTAGAAGTGGCCATCCCATGTATCAATGCCCTTAAACATGATCTGTTCTGAAAATAAGACAGGAAACCTTCTGGTTGAGCTTTGGCTGTTCAGGTTGGAGTTGTGTTGCAATTTTAATAAATTCCTGCGCAGCTGATAAAATTCACTGCAGTATATTACTGGGCAGACAACAGAGGATGTAAATGGCTCATAATATCAGCCTCATTGTATGTTACAGTTGAGGTTCAGAATATTCTTTGTACCTTGTGCGCAAACAGTCGATTTATTTATGTTACAGCGGCAACAGTTTCCTTACCTGCCTGAGGAGCAGATCAGGACCAGGGCTGAGATGTACAGACTGTATGAAGAAAAGGAGAGGGAACGTAGACAGGCCCTTTACCGAGACGTTCTTGCACAGCAACAATCAGTAAGTGTTTCACGCGCATGCAACTGTGTGTATGTTTGTCTGTGTGTTTGTGCACAAACAGCCATTCTCATGTCTCAATCGTATTCCTCCATAGCTCACGCTCAGCATTCAGGCCATACTCAACAATCGAAGAAACCAAGCGACGACCACGACCACTGTGAACCAGCCTGGACAGGCTTGAACACGTAAAAGAAAGCGATGCCTTTGTTCCCCCACACTTCATATGGACCTTATTTCATCTCTGCTGCACCAGTGGATTGAATGTATGATTTACCAATATGGTAAGAAAAGAGTTCACTGAGCGCCCAGAATGTTTAAACAACATAACAGCAGCACATTATCAGATGTTATAGAAGTATTTCTTTTCTGTAGCATTTCAAGTGTCACATTATAGCAACATTCAGGTGCACTGGCAGTTTTTGTTTTGTATCACTTGTAGCACTTTAACCTGCACAAGATATGTAGTTAAATGGTATCTGATAAGATCTTCTTCAGCTGCTGCTTCATACCAAAAATAATATTGTGTGGATCAGGATGTTTATTTCGACACTGAAAGTCTACTATACATGCCTTACTATTTACGCCTAATAATGTATGTGTTCATTTTGAATTTTGTTTAACATTTTATATGTTTGTTACCTGTTATAATTCTGTAATAAATTAACAAAGTAACTGGAATTGGTTTTTGTGAACCATCAGCCAGGGTCGGGCCAGTTAGCAAATGTTTATTTTCAACCAGGTCTAACAGAAGAGAAGCGAGAAGTGTTGATGTAGCGTTTTACAAAAATAATAATTTCCTCATCTTCTCAGGAATATCATCTTAAATCTAACACATTTTTTGTTTAAATGTAGATTTAATGTTGTGAGTCAGCAGCTTGCTACAGTTTCCAAGTTGTTTAATGCTGAGTTAACTTTCCTCGTGACATAAACCAACATAAGGTGATCGAGTCTCCCGCCCAAGTATCCCAGCAGAAAGAGAGCAGCTGTCCAGACACTGAGTTGTTCCCCTGAGAGGACGGCTCCATGCTCAAAAGTTTATTTGTTAATTAATGAGACCAAACCAGCTGCAGTGGTGGAAATCCTTCAAGGTTTCCCTCGGGCTCCACTTCAGCTGACGCTAGTGCAAAGGAAAGCAGTGTGTACAAAACTGTACAGGCCTGGAAAGGAGAATACGTGTAAAAATTTGTCTTTACACAGAGGATATCTTTCTCATAAATTACATTTTCAAGTGGTATAAAAGGCATTAGACTGGGGAATAAATTTGAGTAACAGTCTTTGTGCACATAAACGTACAGCAGGGTTTTACAAAATTTGGCAGTTTCACCATCATAAAAGATGTTGATGTTCATACACATAAAAGCACAATCACCATGTAATAAGTTATCTTTGATGGGTGTTACACAAATCCAAGATTTAAGATGTTTTATGTTTCAGTTTGGGATAATCCTCAAAAGGAAAACTAGGTCCACTTAGGTTCAAATAGAAGAAAACACAACATTTTAATGCTCTATGTGGATCAATAAGTTAAAGGTCGTACAATAGGATCGATTGATGATGAGTTCAAGGTAAAAACTAAACCACACAGAAGGAAAATGGGCTTTGGTAGGAGTGACATTTAGCCTCCAAGTCATTTAGTGAAATGCATCACGCAGTCACTCGTCTATCTACCCCATCGCTGCGTTTCAGGGTAGGCTACAGGAGCTGGAGTGTATCCCAGCATGCACTGGGTGGAAGAATAACAGTCCATCACAGGTTTAAAAGTCTGTGGTTAATATGTTAACCTACTATCACACAATCACATTCACACCCACAGTGGACTTGAATGTGTTGTGAAAGGTAGAAAAAAGTCTATTGCTGAAACAATTTGATAAAATTAACTGACAACAAATTTGAACACAGACGATTGTTTCAGCTTTTCAAATGTGAGAACTAGTTGCTTTCATTGTAAATTGAATGTTTGGAGTGTTTGTCAAACAAAACCAGCAACTTTAAGATGTCACCTTGGGATCTAGGAAATTGTAATGACATTTACATTTTTCCTTTCCATGACTGGGTCCAAATAATTAATTAATAAGTCACAAAATATCCAACATTTTAGCAGTTGCACCCAGATAATGTCACAAGACATGAATGTGTGCAGAAACAAAAGGATCTGGAGGATGAGTGAGTAAAGGGGGAAAATAAAATGTTCACAGACTGAGGTGCTGGCAAACTTTACTTCCATGCATGCACTAGTTTAGTTGGTTTGGTGAGGCATTAAAGAGAAAGGGTAATACTACACTCAGACACAGTCATATTTTAAATTAATTAATAAAAACTTGGTGTATTTAAAAAATAAAAAAAAATTCAGTCCACAAAAAGTAGTCCTTCACAGTGATGGCTATAGTTTCCTGAACTTGTGTAAGTCTGACCCTCCAGAGGGAGTTTTAGTGTCTTTCATGAACACATGTACACAGGTAAACCCATCGCTCATGTTTGAAGCTTGATGCGTGTTCCTCAGTCTGCTGTGTTATTGTCCTGTGTCCAGGTCCCTCATGTATTCCTGAAGCGCCTGCAGCCTGGCGTCAATCTCCGACAGCTCAGCACCTGTATCTAAGGAGCTCTCTGGAGATGGAGATGTGGAAATGATAATTAGATGTGTGGTGGTCTGATATTTTTTCACTTTTATTAGAGCAGAAATGTTAAAAAAAAAAAAAAAAAAAAAAAAGAAGACTCTCATGAATCACCTTTGTCTCTCATTCTTTGAGTTGGGGTACTGCACAGTTGTTTTCTGGTTAAAAGGCCTCCTCTTGACTAGAAAGAGGTAAATTGCACATTAAGGGATAAAGCCGGCAACATCCTGTATTTTCTTATTGTTGTTCACCCCATGAAAAGACCAAAACCATCAGTGATTTACTAGCCCTGCCGGTGTAGTAGTTGTTATTTTTGAGTCAATCCCACAAGCTCCTGCTGTGAAACTCACTAGTGCACCAAATGCATATTAATTCACGACTGAAAATAGTCCCCACCAGACACACAATTGACTCCTTTTTGACTTAATTTTGTTTAGAACTACAGTGTACTGTAATGTTCACAGAGTCAATACTTACTATGTATATTATAGTTACATAACAATGGTATATTGAATCATAAGTGTACACAGAGTGGTGGAGAAGAGAAAAGGTCATCCTGACCTGCTGGTTCTCAAAGGCCTGAGGAAGCATATTTGTTATCTAGGTTGGTTCAGGAGAAAGTAGACACAGGTTCACTATTGTACCCATGTGCAGGTGGAAACTTTCCTGATAGGGACAAGCAACTCAGGTAAATAGGTTTTTCTAGAAGCCACTACAATGGTGACTCAGCAATATTTTAGAATTAGACCAATCAGAGAACTCTGTGGGTAACTGTTGACCAATCAGTAACATTGCATTTCTATAGAAGGAGTGTGGGGTGAGAGGGTTGAAGAATATGTATGAGGCTGTTGCTCTGTAGATCCCTCACATTTCAGATTCTGTACTTTGTGCTCCCTGTTACATAAAAATATTGTATTATTTAGTATCGAATGTCCAGTCCTACTGTGTCTTTGATTTGGTTCCTACGAACCCAGAAGTGAATGTTTAATTAAATCTGTTAAAGAATTGAAGACAGAAGAAAGACTGCAATGCTTTTAGGAAATTACTGAGCCTTTTGAAAAAGAGCTGGGAAGTCAGATAGTACTGAGAGATGAACTAACACACTGTGGTTTTTGGTCTTTTCATGGGACAGTAAGAAATGTAAATTAACCAATCCCAGTGTCTTTTAAATATGCAAATGAGAAAGCAGCAATAAACAGTGTACCAAAGTTACATTAATAACCATGTCACTCACCACACTGGGTCCATTGTAAGTCTGTTTTCTTCCTCTATAAACACAGAAAAACAGAAGTTGAAAAAAAAAAAAAAAAAAAAAAAAAACCTAGCTGAATAGCTAAAAACTTCACATAATTTATGCAAGGTAATCACATCACCTGAACAGAGTTTTGGCCATTTCTTCCATGTCCACTAACGAGCTGTCAGAGGAGTTCCTGCTCCCTCTCCGCTCCACAGATACACTCCTGCCTCTGCTGCCAGACCGGGCCATCTGAGGACAGGCCTCTCTGGAGCGCGAACGCCCCCTCTCAGGGAGAACGGGTGACATCAACATATCCCTCCGCACTTTCCTCTGTCTGACACAGAAAACAAAGTCACACGCATTGATTCAAGCAGCTGCAGCATTAAACACGGACGTACTGAAAAATAGAAAAACAACAGAAACCAACCTTTTGAGTTCTGTCTCTTTCTGTCTGCGCTGTCTGTCCTGGATGTACGCAGTTGGGTCAAACCGTGGTACTCGTGACCCTGAAGGATAATAGGTGGAAATAAAACACATCAATACTACATTTTATCAATTTGGTTGATAAATGTTAAATTCTTTTTAAAATATTTTGATCTAAAAAAAGTGTCTTTTAAGGCCAGTACCAGTGGGAGAGGGTGATGGCCTGGGGATGCGAGCACGTGGTCCTGAGGAATCTGCTCTTCTTCCTCTTTCCTCTGACCTCTGCACTCTATCCTGTATCCGTTCTCTGGATCCTGAGCGAGCCCTGACTGTCCCGTAGCCCGACCTCCTCTCGCGGGAGAGAGAGCGATAGATTTCCCCATCGACTCGAGAGCTGACGTGACCGGACACAGGAGTCACTCTGCTGCAGAAACACAAAGAGGATGTGCACAAAGTAGGTGAATAAGATTCAGATTTCTAGATGATTAGTTCATATTGTAAGTGAATGAATGAAAGAGGAGGAAAGAAAAGATATAGTACACGCTTAGATTGTCTAACCCTCTCCGTAGTAACGCCAGTTCACTGGTGAGACTCTTGACACGAACACGGAGAGCACACTCTGATGCTCTCAGCTCCTCCAACTGGTCAGAACAGGGGGGAAGCAAAGTTAAAACCACATAAAGAAGAAGAGAAAGAAGAAAACAAATATTTTTTAAGCTGACTAGTTTAAGAAGCAGAAGAGGTCCACCTGCTCCATTAGGAGCCGCTGCTCCTGGCATCTCTTGCTCGCAGAGCGTTGATTTTTGGCCCTCTCCTTGACAAGCTGCTCCTCCAGCGTCCTCACCACATCTCTAACCCTCCAGTCCTCTCGCCCAGGGGTGGAACCACTTGCGGTCACCTGCACTCGCTCCAGAACTTTGGCCATGGCCTCTTTCTCTTCCTTTACCAGAGCCAGCCTTGAAAACAGCAGAAGACATTGAAAAAAAGTCCCACATCCCTTTATATTGGTTACAATCGGTGATGAAGATAAAATGCCACCTACTCTGTTCGTAGCCGCTGTATTTCTAGTTCTGCAGATTTGTTAACTCCATGAGAGGTGAGAGCGCTGAGCTCAGCCCTGAGGGCTCTGATCTCCTTCTGCAGGGCAGCTGGGTCAGGCTTGCCCAGATAGGGCAAGGGTAAAGGGTAGTGTATCCTACAAATTCAGAACAGTCAGCAAATAACCACTGATACAACAAAATACTAAATCTGTGATTAAAGGAGGGCATAATTCAGCAGCATTATCTAACATGTGACTATGTAAACATTGCCACAGAGACACACAAACCTGTCAAACTCCACAGTGTATATGAGAATTAGATATCTTTTGGCAGTGAGAGCAGACGACTGTTGATGGCCGCGAGGACGACTAACCACTCCTGCTTTTCTGTTACGGAGCAGCTCCAGGTCAGCATAGGTCAACAGGTCAAGTGTAACAGAGTCACTCGTCTGCAGAAAAAGCTCAAGTTAACTTTGCAGCATAAGAAGAAAAAAAATCATGGACATGGAAACAAGTTGGAAAATAAAAATATATATATGCCTGCCCTATTAAAATACACAAAATAGTAATTATGTATTTTACTGTTCTGACAATCATGCATTTAATGTGATCTTAAGTTGTGCTCAGATACAACAGGAGGCACATTTTTGTCTCACTGTCTTTGCACAAATTTGACTGCTTGAATGTTTCTGTGGTCTGTGTGTTACTCTGCTGGTCAGACAGTACTTATGTGTATTGGAACAGCACACACAACAGTTATATGTGCGCATGCGTTGCACTTGTATGTATATGACAGTTCAGTTGAGACCCATATTTCCAGTTGTTACCCTTATTTTCCCCCAGGCCCTCTCCTTTTAGCCCCTGTTCCTGTGCATTAATGAAAAGGAGACAGGGAATAAGACAGCTCGGGATAAATGTGCATTTTTCGCTCAAGTGGAAACACTGGACTCAAACGAATGAGTCTCGCCTCAGCTCACACAGCCTAGAGTGAATATGTGAGTGAGTGTGTATCTTTCTGTTGGCTTTATATGTATTTGTGCCACCTCTGAATCTTTTTATTCTGTCTGTGTGAGTGCACTGTCAACATACCTTTCTAACAGCTGATTCCAGCATGCTACAGAAAATGGGAAACTGCTTGAAGTTGCCAGTTTTCCGAGTGAGGTCCTCAATGTCTAAAAATAGAAAAATAAATAAATAAATATATAAAATAGCATGTGTGGGACTATTTGTGCCTGTGATGACATTAAGGATAACTGTACGCTACTAACATGCTGGATCAAATTCCCCCCTCCACTGATCCGCAGTCATGGAGTCTGAGATTTCGACCATCAGCAGACCTCTGTCCACCTCGATCTTCACAGAAAACTCCACCCCTCGAAATACAATATCCTCCATCACCTCAGAGCCCTCCTCCATTGCTCTGGGTCTGTGCAGAAGAAGCAGATGATATGTATGAATGACAAGCAACTGGAATCAACTAACTCTTCTACTACATACAGCCGGTTAGTGGACAAGCTTTTGTATGGTTGCTATATAATGTTATAAAGCTACATACACCTGAGCCACGGACAAACTATAACATCTAGGGGTTCAGGATTTCGATCTCTTACATGCTTTTTGTCAGTATCATTAGAACCTAGCTGCAGAAACATAAAACATGGGTGTATAGCAGCCACTAAAGGAGGGATGTCTGTTATCATGATATTATTTCACACCACAAAATGGAGCCTCCAGGGATGAGCTAACTGTCACATGTACTAGTTATTTTAAAAATTTCCACATCATTGCTCTGACCCTCTCTCCTGTTTCACCTGGCTCAGCTCACACACTCCGTCTTCATCACAACACACCGCGAGGGGCGGTAGCGAGCAGACTGAGTACATTTTGAAAGGTGCCATCATTTTTATTAAAAAAAAGTTGCGGTTGATGGGTCGTATCGTACGTCGAGGACTCAGCAAACGCCTTAAATCGTGTTTTACGAGGTAAGTCATTAAGTTGTCTCTTTTGCTGCGCTACAATGCTGTTTAGATTTCGCGCTTGACTTCACTTTCTCCCGTGCAGAGTGGAAGAGACTGTGACATGAAATCTGTTAACCTCAGCTTTCACTGTGCACACACAAAATATTATAAACCGTGGAGCGGTTTCTTGTTTGGTTTAACTGCAATAACGCTACGTTTGAGGGTCGGCTCTTATGAAAAATTACTACGGTGTCCTCCACGTCTCTGTCAGTAGGTCAGCTAGCGAGAGTAACGTCTTCGCCCCAGTAACGTTGACGTTAGCTATGGTTAGCTAGCAGGAGCAGTATCGTTAGTTAACGTTGGGCAACTCAAGTTAGTGACTATGACTGTCGGATAGCTAACCAAACTGTGTGTGTGTGTGTGTGTGAGCCACAAAACGTTATTCAACAAAAACACGACAACGTTACCTTTGTACTGATGCAGTAATGATCCTTGGTGAGGCGAGTTGTTAGCACATAGCTGCTTGTTGGTTAAACATCGCGGTGAGTTGGCTTGGTGAAGTGAATGAAGCAGCTAGCCATTTGACCGGTGCCACACTCGAGTCCAAATCAGTCTGTGTAAGCCATCGGCACCGTGGAGGCTGGAGCGGTTCAACAACCGGGAACCGTTAAATTCTTCTTCGTCCCTTTGCGCTGCATCTGCTGCCTCTTCCTCTGCCGGAATTTAACGGATGTTCGCCGCCTCTCAAGCGCATCGCTGCCCCCTACAGGTCATGAACTCACACTGCCTTCACTGGCCGGCACTGAAAATCAATACTTTAGCTGAAGAAATGTAAGATATTTTACTCAAGGAAATGTAACAATATAACAGTTTACATTATAAGTTAAAGTCCTGCTCTTCCAAAATATGCGATAATTACTTTCCATCACTGCAACTCTCATGCGTACATGATAGTCACCTGGAACAATGCTTTTTTGTATGATCTGCAACCAATAACAAAGATAATCAACTTTGTCATATTATCCTGCTTTTCATCTCTTTTTGTTTTTTTGTTTTTTTGGCTTTATATATTCTTTATGTAAATTTTTCCAGGAAGACCAGCACTCACTATCCTATAAACAATAAATAATATGACATCTTATGCTACTGTTGCACATAATAATTGTCAAATCTGTGTGCTCAGCACTCCACTGTTTGGTAAAGTGGTTAATAGCAGTTTTGGAAGTGGAAAACAAGTGCTTCCTGTAAATGTTTAATAAACCTGTTGCATAACAGTGGAGCCAACCCTGTCCTCTGCATGTCTTCACCTGGTCTTAGTGAAGGGCTGTTTCCATGGAGACATTGTTCAGCCATAAGGCAAAAAGCTGAGCAACTGAGTCTGAAGTCTGAGGTCCTGTGCTGCCTGTGTGTACAAGACACAAAAAACCCCACAGGCAGCATAGGAATGTGACCAGACCTGGCATGTGTGTTTGCTGAAGAATGACTGACTGAGGTTTTTCCTGTCTTCCCAAGCAGAACTCTGCATGGAAGAAACACAAAAGTTGTGGGACCTCGTCTCTCATTCCTATGACTCCCAAGAAACCTCAGCATTGGCTCCAAGTGGTCGGACATGCAGGTTTGTTCAAGTGGCCTCAGTTGTCTTTCATGTAGCTCCTCAGTGATTAAAAAATATCCACGGTGTAAGTAATGGAACAAATGGTATTTAATATATCTTGTGTGTCCATTCCTCTGATTCCTCTTTTCCTTGTTTGTCTTCACAGGGAGCTTTTATGTTGGGGATTATGGTACACTGCTGAAGAGGTTTTGTAAGAGGGAGCAACAGTGCTATGTGAGGCTGATGAAGGACATTTTGAGGCCCTTTGTTCCAGCCTACCACGGTGTAGTGCAGCGGGACAAGCAGGATTACAACATGATGGATAACTTGTTGACCCATTTCAACACACCTGCCATCATGGACTGCAAGATGGGCAGCCGGTACGTTTTAATGCAGCAATTTTTATAAATGAGATCAGTTGATTGAGTTAGCTTTTTTTTTTTTTTTTTACATGCAAAGGAGGAGACATAATCATTAGAAAGGATCTAACCTGAACATGAAAAATTATATCAAACTGTTTTAGAGGTTGAAAAACAACATTGTAAAACACCTATAAATTTAATAATATCTTAATTTATTTGCATTCATCAGACAAAGAAAAAAAGATTTTCATTGTTTCTAAATACTTGACAAATTAGCACATTGTATTCTACTGTTGAATGTGAAAGGATTGTGTTCCTCTGTGGAGCTTTGTCTTTTCACAGTTATAATAGGTCTTTAATACAGTTAGTATGTGTCACTATAAAGACAGTGAGGTATTGTCCTGCTCACAGCACATACCTGGAGGAGGAGCTGCACCTGGCTCGAGAACGGCCACAGCCTCGTAACGACATGTTTGAGAAGATGGTGGCTGTGGACCCGGAGGCCCCAACGGTCCAGGAACGAGCCCAGCAGGCAGTGCTGAAGACGAGGTACATGCAGTGGAGGGAGACGCTGAGCTCAACAACGACTCTGGGTTTCCGCATCGAAGGATTCAGGGTAAGCTTGGCAAAGACAGGTGTGTCAGGTCACTGATTCATCTTGATGTGTAGGGGATAAATGCCGCTAGGCTGGTGGTCTTTGAAAACGGTTTCTTCACCAATAAATGTCATTTTTATCAGTTAATCTGTACGTTTCCTGTGCAGAAGGCAAATGACGAATGCCACACAAACTTCAAAAGGACCAAAAGCAGAGAGCAAGTGGGGGAAGTACTTGACAACTTTGTCGAGTCCAGTACACACATAGTGGTGAGTGTGACCTTTGCTAACTTTCATTTACTTCTACTGCTATCTCTGCCTTTGTAAATCTTGTATCTCTCCCTTCAGTGGAGTTATCTGCGACAGCTGAAACAGTTGCGGCAGGTCTTGGAGGCATCCGACTTCTTCAGAACACATGAGGTGAACTGTGTGATACTTTTATCGAACAATGCACTAGATTTTTTGAGTAAGATTTTGAAAATGTATAGGGAAAAAAGACCTGTCCTGGAAATGATGTGTTTGGCCCATTTTTGTTGGCAGGCTTAGGCTGATGATATAGTACATTAATAACTGTTTCCCCACAGGTTGTGGGCAGTTCCTTACTGTTTGTGCACGACTGGACAGGCAGAACAGGAGTCTGGATGATTGACTTTGGAAAGACAGTGGCTCTGCCGTCACACCTCACCTTGGACCACCGCACTCCCTGGGTAGAGGGCAATCGAGAAGATGGCTACCTGTGGGGTCTGGACAACCTCATCGATATACTTGCCAACATGCTGCCACTGACCTGAATGCCACTCTAAAATGTTTGGAAATTTACTCTCAAACTTCCTTAACCACTTAGTCGGTGACTGCGGATGACTTCTGAAATGGTTGTGTTGTGTTTTTAGAAAAATACAGTACATGACCAAAACTAAGATATAAGATATGATAAATGTACTTCTTGAGGGTGTAAAAAAAATGAAAGGTGTGGTTGATTACAAAAACAATAAATTGCAAAAATGAACTGATAGCTTTGAGATTTGTGTTACCAAGAAAATACTTTTCAGAGCAGATTTTTCAGGTCTGGTCAAAGGATCATTGGTGCATTATGGGATCTCTGTGCTGCCTGAGCCTTGTACAGTGAAACCACTGTGACTATTGATTAGATCTGCTCTCACCTGGACTGCAGCAGAGCAAAACACAATGTCACTTTCCAGCCCCAGCAGGAGACATCTGACCCTGCAGTCTTGAGATGAGTTCCTCATTATTTTCAGGAGACACAGCACCAGCAATTATAAGCTAAAAATATGACCACCCTCTCTGGATAGAGACAATCAGTTTAAATGTCACACTATGTCATTAAAATGGTGATATATATAGCTATAATGCTATAAAATGGACTGTTGGTCTCTGCATTTATTTTCATTTATTTGTTTGCCTCTAAATTATTGTCATTATTCAATAAGGTTTAAATGTGTCATTTAAATACATTATTGTTTTCACA
The DNA here is from genome assembly GCF_001640805.2 of Lates calcarifer. Lineage (NCBI taxonomy): Eukaryota > Metazoa > Chordata > Actinopteri > Centropomidae > Lates > Lates calcarifer. The sequence goes on from NC_066852.1 coordinate 11,486,298, forward strand.
AATATGAAAAAATTAGAAATAATTTCACAATTTTTGCATCAGAGTTAGAATTACATTCAATTAGATCAAGAAATTTGTCTTGAGCTCAGAGTTACCGCCACACAAAACATACATAGTGTGATCCTAACAGCCCTTAATTAATACATGAATGACCATGAATTTTCCTCTAGTGCCACCATGAAGTTTACATTTGAATGAAACTTCTTGACAACTATTGGATTCCATGAAGTTTGGCTTAATCTCGGGCCATCAACAGGTCAAACATTTTACCTGTCCAAGACGTGATAAACTAATGACATCCCAACCATCCTCTTGCTAAATTAAGACAGTGAAAATGGTAAACATCATACCACGCAACCATCAGCATGTTAGCCTAGGCTCAATTAGACTCAAAAGCAGCAATAGTAGATTAACATTATTTGATGCATTGTTTATCAGGACAATAATGAGGAACATACTTTTACTGAAAGATAAGCAAGCAGTGTTTATGTCATTATGAGCTGTTAGCCACATGTAAGTGACAAGTGCAGTTTTTAAAATTTTAATGACTTCTCTGACACCTTGACAGGAACTGCTGTTTAAGTTCTCATCTTTTTGTCTCACTACTGGTTATTGATCATGGTGACTCCAGAAACCTCATGGAAACTGTCTGTTTCTGTCCTCGTCTGAGGTATGACAGTTGATAGCATTTGGAGTTTTTGAGTGTTACATAAAGCACAAGCTCATCATCTAAAAACTCTTTTACAGAGGAATATCATATTTTATTGTTTAGTTACTGTTAAATCGGTAAAGTAATTCTGTTAAAGTTATGCATTAATGAGTTAAGCAGATGTCACTATACTGATGCACATTTTCAGTCACTAAAACATATGAAAAGGTGACTGATAAGCAGCACTGTAAACCTGAACACATAAGAATATGAATCAAGCTCTAAAGTTCAGCACCTGATGCAGGGTTGACTGGCGAGATGAAGGCAGATGTGTTCTCTGTCTCACACACCTGTCCGCTCCTCTCCTGTCATTCAGCCATCAGACGGCAGGCAGAGGGAACCCCTGCCCTTGCCTGCAGCATCAGACAAGATTAAAGGGGTGCAGAGACAAAGATACTGAAAGTCATGCTCAACAAATCCTCCCACACAGTCTGCAGCAACAACAAAAGCCTCTCTCAGAGAGGCCTGGAAGCTGCGCAGGACTAAGACAGTCTGATACAGTAGCTAGTGAGCAAATGCCACTGGGGCAGTTTTGAGTTCAGTGTTCAGAGAAAGGGGCAAGATCTGATCTTAGACTTAATATTTATCCAGCTGGTCACATGACACTTCTTTAATGCATTTTCCACTGCTAAACATTAATTTCAGTTGATCGCCTACTTTAATCAGGACTTGAAATTCCTCGGTCCTAGCAGATGTAACTGACTGATTAAGGAATCAGTAATGTAAAGCAAACCTTTTGTCACCTGTAGATCTCACTCTTGCAGGAGAAGTTAATTTGAGCTCTGATGAAGGCTTGAAATGAAGAGGTGACTGCACCAATCAGCGTGTGTTTTGAGACATAAGGGGGCGTAGGTAGGCAAGGGATGATGATGTCAGTGTGTTTGACAGATGAAACGTCAGACAGCCTCTCAGTTTGCACAAAAAAAAAAAAAAAAAAAACTCAAGAGGCTTCTCCTCTCGCTGATCCGTGAAACGAGCACAGCAGACCAACAACGCTCTGGCAACAGACGCTGCTGTCAATGAGATCAGGTAGTAAGTGTTTTTATTGACTATAAACTTTGATTATTTATTCTATATTTTTTCAAATATCATGAACTGCTACTGATTAAAATGTTTTCCTGTTTTCTTATCAATGTTTTAACCAAAGCTTGGTTTTCAGTCAGATTTTTTCAGTTTATGTCATTTTGGATTAATAAAGCGGGGAAATAAAGCATATACAGTTATGCAAAATAAAATAATATATATATATATTTTTTTTTACATTTTAATGAACTTACTGTTAATATATGTCTTTTTTGTTGTGTTACAGGCTGTAATCTTCAGATGCATCAGTTTTCTTCCAAACAATTTAAGCAGCCCTCAGTGATCTCCTCTAAGAAATGTTTTTTAATCCTTATTGTGATTTTAGAGCCTATGTATGTAAACCAAAACTGTTTCATATAGTCAGTGCATGTATGTGAGTGTGTGACTAGGCAGCACTGGCAGAAGCAGTGCATGTTGTTGCAGTGGTGTGTCTGCGCTGCTGCTGTGCTCATGGCTCAGAGGAGGGCTGCTGGTGGCTGCTGCTGCCCCAGGGCGCCCATGAATGAAGACAACGCCCGTTTCTGCCTGCTGGCTGGGCTCATTCTGCTCTACTTGCTGTGTGGGGCGGCCATCTTCTCAGCCCTGGAGTATCCCTTCGAGCTGCGCGCCCGCCTCCTCTGGAAACAGCAGCTGGACAACTTCACCCAGCGATACAGGGTCAACCGGGGCGCCCTCCACACTCTGCTGCGGCAGTACGAGGAGGCAAACGGAGCTGGGATCAGAGTGGACGCTCTGAGACCCCGCTGGGACTTTTCTGGAGCTTTCTACTTTGTAGGCACTGTGGTTTCTACTATCGGTAAGTCTTCACTTTTACTGAAGTTTTCTAAAACTTCATTCTTCTTAGATGCTGCTTCAGGAGTTGCTTGTGAACCATGACCTTTGAACCTTGTGTATTTTGTCCTCTCAAGGCTTTGGCATGACCACACCAGTGACCATAGCTGGAAAAATATTCTTGATCTTCTATGGTCTCATTGGCTGTGCTGCCACCATCCTCTTCTTTAACCTCTTCCTGGAGAGGATCATCACGATGTTAGCTTACATCATGCGCTGGTGTCACGAGCGTCGGTTGAGGTGCGGCGGGGTTGGGGTGATGTCGAGCAGAGAGGAGACGTCTGGCGAGGAGGACAGCCTGGAGGGCTGGAAACCATCAGTCTATTATGTTATGCTGATCCTAGGTATAGCATCGATTGTGATCGCATGCAGTGCCTCCACCCTGTACAGCTCCATGGAGAACTGGAGCTACGTGGACTCCCTCTACTTCTGCTTCGTGGCCTTCAGCACCATTGGCTTCGGGGACCTGGTGAGCAGTCAGAGACAGCAGTATGAGTCTCAGGAAGCCTATCGGCTCGGGAACTGCCTTTTCATCTTAATGGGAGTATGTTGTATCTACTCACTTTTCAATGTCATTTCTATTGTCATCAAGCAAACTCTCAACTGGATTCTGGGTAAGCTGGTCTGCTCGGGGCAGCATCATCTCTGCTCTTGCTCAACACGTGGCTGCTGGGGGCTCTGCTGCCCCTGCCTTCAAAACAAAACTCACAACCAGAGGCGACTGCCGGCACGCCTCAGGCAAAAACGCTTAAAACGCAACACTGTGCAGCCCATCTCATCCCACTGCCCTGCAGGAAGACACCGCTACAGAGACGGCTCGGTGGAGACAGTGTGTGACAGCGAGACGGATGCAGGCGCAGTGCCCGATGGGGTATGCGTGGGGCGTCGTCTGTCAGGAGAGATGATCTCCGTCAATGAGTTCATGGTGTCCAACAAGGTGTCTCTGGCACTGCTGCAGAAGCAGCTGAGCGAAATGGCTCATCAGGGCCCACGGCAGAGCTACGGCCATCAGAATGGATTCTCTGGTGGTGTGGGGGCCTTGGCCATTATGAATAATCGCCTGCAAGAAACCAGTGTGGATAGGTAGCACCACATTGTATAACACATTACGATGTTATTCTTGTGTGCATTGCTTTGCGATTCCTATAATGGTGCAATCGATTGCAAGAAAGTCAATAATTTGTCCTGTCCAAATTCTGAAAATAGAATCATTTTCCTCTAATTACCATCTGTTCAGAGTCTCTCTGAGCACTTTCAGTGGACGTCTATGCAGATAATAGCAGACCTCCGGCATGGATTCTGAACAGCAAATAACTGCTCACATTTTGTTCTATGAGGATGAAATACAATTTAAAGAATTCAACATCACTGTGAAGAAGGGTCTGATGTCCTGAAGTGATTGGCTCATACAGAAGCAATCAGATGAAAGAAGCAGTGAAGGACCACTTAAAGGGGACTGCTGATTTAAGAGTGCTGCACATGTCCCCTGCCCTCCTCAACAAATATGGTTGTATGTGAGGTAGCAGTCAGTATTAGAAAACATACAGACACAAACACAATGCCCACAGTCTCCTTTTAGATCACAAATAGGTGCATATGTAAAACATTTGAATTGTGATTAGTGTTTGAACAGAGCTTCTTAAACCCACTAGAGGAGCACTGGGAAAGAGACATTTTAATTTGTTGATTGCTCACAAATTGCGCATCTTCTTTCATCAGCGCATGTCATTGAAATTCCAAGTAATCACGAAAGAGCACTGAGATCCAAAGCTTTCCATGGAGCACATCTAATCAAATGTAGCCTGTAGAGGACATCCTTATGTCAATAAGTGCAGCACAGATAGTCGCGGATCACATTAGCAGAGCGGAGAGCAAGATTCAAACTCTCCTTGGCTTGCTGGAGGAGATCCTTTACTATGCAAGACAACCCGTTTAAACCATTCTGTGTTGTCCTGTATCATCCATTTGGCAGATTTTCATCAGCGCTTTGAATGATGAGTGTGTGGGGAAAAACTTACATCTTCAATCAAAACTTCAATCTTACAGGAAAGAAAATCATCCATTTTCCTCTAGTGGTCATGCTTGATGAATTGTCATTACTGTTTCTAATTTCAAAGCAAAAAGAAAACTAGTTCTTCAGTGGCTTATTGTGGGTAAAAATACAGCAAGTTGTCAGTCAAATATTCTTTATTTAGGTTTAAAACAATCATGACTCTTAACATGTAATGTCTATACACAGAATTACTCACTGAAATAATATCATAATGCAGCACGATGCAGATAAACCAACCCATCTTGAAACTAACCCATTCTGATGCTGTTTCTTTTATCAGCTTTATAAAAGATGAATAAGGCAGCACAGTACGTATGATCCAACTTATGGAAAAAATACATTTCACAGACACTCTATTGAAGAGTGTGTTTAGAAATATGGTCAAGCTATAGAAATAAGTGCACAAAATGTGTTCATGTAGAACTTCTTTGTGTAAAATAAATTTTGATTGGTCAGTAAATTCTTACAGTTTGGATACTTTGATTCCATTTTTGGTCACAATCATACCCAAAATGCTGCACAGGTTGTTTGTTATTAATCTAACCTTTATTTGAACAAATGACTAGGTTTCCAAACAACACTCCAGACAAGTGGATTTTACTCTACGTGTTTTAAAAAAAACTGTAAAAGCAAGCACCTTTTCAAAAAGATTTTAGGTTATCTGTGAAATGTATTTTTCTTGACATTTATATGTGTATGTGTTGAGACTTAATTAATGGAATAAAATGCTTAATCAGTATCTATTTGCCTGTCATTTCCAACCATGAGGGAAAGAGAAAAATTTGGGCACTCCCATCAGCTGTCCAGCTCTGTCTTAGCATTTCCCTTTTTAACAGATGGATATATGTTAGCTGCATATTAGCTTTTGGCTAACACTGACAAAGTTTAACAATTTTCTTTCCTGGAGATGAAAGGCAAACTGAAAAGTTTTAAAGTTTGTTGTTGTTTTCTTTTGTAAATTATATCTATTCTTAAAACATCATCTTTAAAATACAACTCTACATGTACTAACACTTCTTATTTTATCAAGTGAAAATGTACAACTTCACAGTTTATTATTATTCAGTTTTACAGGCCTTCATTTGAAATTATCATCTGTGTTTTCTGTTCACTGAATATGAGGCAGAGGTTTGTTGCTGGGTCAGTGTCTCTGAGAAAGTTTTACAAAATGTCCTTCTTGTATAAATATAAATGTATCAGGCTTTAATAGATCTATTTTTGCATTGTATTTGTTGTGACAAGATGCTACTTGTTAGCATGATGTAAACAAACACCTCTGTCTGTTCATCATCTCTTCTCTCTCTCTCTCTCTCTTTTTTTTTTTTTTAAATTGCACACATGAAGAAAACAGTTTTAATATTGACATTAATTACAGTCCCTCCATGGATCCTTGGAGACAAAATCCAGCAAGGCTTCTCAGGAGCCTCCCAGGCCCTGGACAGGTAATGTGGGGAATAATGGTGAATTTAGATCATTTTTACGGTGACATAACATGCCCTCTAATAGTTAGAGTTGGGCAAATACATAGTTTGTACTCACATTTGGTACTGTGGGCTTGTGTGTCTCTCTTTGTTGATAGTAAGCAGAAATAATGCAGTTCCTTCTGCAAAACACAGAAGAAACACTGTGTAATTTCCCAATACAGCCAATAGATGCACATTCACAAACACACACACACTTTGTGTCTCTTACTTGCTCTGTATGCCTCCACCTGGTGGTAAACCAGGGATGACAGTGGATGCGAGGACCGTGAGGACAGACAGCAGGTCAGGCTCCTCCCCTCTGGCACACAGCTCGTCATAAATTTCTGTCAGATATCAAAACAAAGAGACAGGCATACAAACAGTTATTTTTTGGCATTTTACATGCAGCTTACATAAGGTTGATATCACTATTATCAAACATTATCAAAAAATTGTCTGCCATGGAAAGACCAAAAGCAGCGATGTGTTAGTCTGTTAGTCTGACGTCCTGATTACCTCCTCTGTGGCACTCAGTCCCCACTCATGTGTTACTACTACACATCCATTTGTAAAAATAATAGTAACACATTTTCAAAAATGCCAAACAATTTCCTTGAATAACTGGGCACTGTAGATTTTAGCAGGATTAAATTGATCATTTTTCAGCTGTGGATTAATACACATCAGGAAGGAGTACGATGCATGTTTGTTCATGGTAATGACAGAGTGCCCAGGACAAGGATGTGAGTCACTGAACAGATTTGAAACAGTTGAGAGGATCAGGTTGTTACTAATGTTGGTGTTTTCATGGGACTTATTGACAGCAATATAAATGGAGAACTGGTAGGAGAGAGGTGTTAAAGAGTTCACCTTAATGTGCTTCAAGCGCAAACCAAAAACATTAAGAAAACATGAAAAAAAAAAAAAAGAATTCAAACATTAAACCATGACAAATATGCCTAATGCCTAATATCATTTATGTTCACACACCTGCTACTTTGGACTCCAGCAGGTCCTCCAGCTCGGCCTCCTGGTGTAATGCCTCTGCTGACAGCTGGGGGGCTCCAGGGAAGCACAGCAGGATGATGCTGATGTTGTCCAGGCTGCCCTGTGGAGCGAAGCGGCGTCAGCAGAGGTGAGTGATGATGGCTGACCTTACAAATGTCAACATGTGAAACATTATTTCATCCGGGGTGAACTGTCTTAGAAATAGATCATTTTCACCTCAAGGTTTCCACACCAGTCACACAGATGCAGTGGAGCGGGAAAATGTAAATGGAGTGTGGAAGAAGCAGTGACATTTTGAGGTCATTGTGCAAATCCAAGCTGAAGCCCTGTTACATAACATAGTGACATGATGGCCAAACAGAGTGCACATGTTTATCCTGCTATGGTTCTTTGACTGTAAAGAGAATATAACCCTGACAATAAGCCCAATGTCTTTTATTAATTGCCTTAAAGATCTGTGGACCCTTCTTGAATAAGGGATGGGTTTAATGATGAATTTGTGTCACTAACTACGGTAGAAGATATACATCAATTAAATTATGGGTGCAACATAATAAAACTTTTCTGCTGAAAAGCTTAAGCCTTCTTGACAAGCGACTTCTCTTATTCTATAGATTAGTTATTCTATAGTGAAAAATATCCTTCACTGAACACCGTTAAGTCCTGTAGGTATAATATGAGTGGAGCTGGCTGTAGTGGAATAATTATTCTCTCTGAAATGATTCTTTATGTATGCAGGTCTATGTTCTTGAACATCAAGAAGAATGAGAGTGGCTGAAATGAATCCTCATAGGACCCTGGAATAATCCCGTGTAACCTGCTCTGACACCTCTACAGTCTATTTTAAGGTGGTCTGTCAGCCTATTGTACCAGCAGAAGTCACAGTGTAAATGAGCCTGAACCAGAGCTTTAGCATAAGTCAGTGCTGCTCTTTCAGTCTATGCTATTCTCTGGCTCACTTTTAAATCTTCCCCTCTATATGGACATGCGTTGGACAAGTGTTTTAAATGCCTATAATCAATAGTTTTATAGTAACATGACTACTTGAATATGAATAGAAACCCTAGGAAAAGAGGAGTGGTGAACCCACAGAGATTTATCACCTGACTCTGCAGTTCCCTTCAGCTCTGTGGAGCTTAAAACTTAATTTATGGTCACAACGTTACCGGTTTAGTTCACTCTCACCACTCTCATAACTCTGTTTATTGCAGCAGCAGGCACCTGTTTTTGGTGAAAAACCCAATACACATGAACTGTCTTAAGCTAAATGACAAAAAGCGGAACATTTAGCGAGAGTCAGATACTTTTCCCAAGACTTGTCAAGGAACAAAACTGAGCTAAAATGAGAGTGCTAATGTTGCTCTATAACTGCTGGAAGATGCAACTGTTTGCTAAGTTCGCCATATCAACTTTAAGGTGTTAATATTTCAATGTTGTGTTCACTGTGTGTTTCAGCTTTTATGGGTGGCCAGGCCTGACAAGTGCCTCTATGAAATACCATGTTCAGTGCCGTGTTGCTTAAGTCTATAGCCCATATTGGTTACTTCATCCTTAATATCCTCAATATGCCACTGCTCACAGCTGTCTAGGATACACCCAAAGACAACAAGACTCTTTGTGCAGATTTCACCAACATAAGTGTTCAAACTGGTGGATTTTCACAGTTTTGTCCCAAAGCCAGCAACCACTCGCATGTAGTGGAAACCTTAAACCCCGTATCCATTTGTTAATAGGACAAAGATCTTCACTGAGTAAGGTTTAAACCTTCATGAAAATGTCATTTGCATATGTAGTTGAATAATCAGATTTAAATGTATATAAATACAAAACAATGAGGATCCAGCACATCTCCCTGTGGAACTCCACACTTTAGATATGATAGACATGAGAAAAGTAGATTGCAGTGAGTTTTTTGAAAGCCTAGGTGTAAATCACAGCTGTGGTGATGAGGTGTGTGTAGTATTAATCAAACAGAAACTGTCCTTGAGTTACCTTAAGCTCTTTCCTCAAAAATGGGATGACCCTGGCAGCCTTCAGATCAAGCCAAACCAACTCAACACAGTTGCAGTTTAAGGGATTATGTTATTATATGAAATCTACTGCCCATTAAAAATTACATAACTCAGAAACTGAAATTGTGTTTTGTGTTTATAATCAGGTAAAGGGATTTGCCATTTAAGCTGCTGAACATCATGTAGAAATACATAATGTGCTGGATCTCTTTGTATTTAAAAGGGACTAAGATAATATGGGCACTGGTTCAAAGAGGCAGGTTCTGACCTTATAGAGACAGAGGTCAATGACTTGAGTGCAGACGTCCCTCAGGTCAGTGCAGACTTGCAGCCGGTTGTGGATGAAGGCGCACAGCTCCTCATTGCTGATGGTGTCCCACACCCCGTCGCAGGCGAGCACCAGGAACTCATCTGCTGGCGAGCGCTCCACCACACACACCTCAGGCTCTGGCGACACCATCTGCTGGCTGGGCGTCCGGTTCTCTGCTCCCTTGTAGCTGAAGTCCCCCAGAGCACGGGAGACTGCCAGGGAGCCGTTGATCCGTTGGAGGGACACGGAGCCGCCTGCGCTCTCGATGCGCTCTTTCTCCAGAGGGCTGTAGGGTTTGTGGTCCTCAGTGGAGAAGCAAACCTGGCCGGACCGGCACAGCATTGCCCTTGAGTCACCACAGTTGGCAAAGTAGATGTAGTAAGGTGAGATGAGAGTGGCCACCACAGTGGTGCCACCTCTCTCCCAGCCTTCTCGACGTGCCACGGAGTGCAAGTGCTTGTCAGTTTGCAGAAAACCCTCAATGATGGCACCTTTCACCTTTTCAGGGTCGTCCTCTGCCCCTATTTCACCTGTGTGCACAAAGAGGTGCGAAGATGGAATATTTACTGACATAAGCATCCCAGAATACAATGAGAAATGATCATTCATGAGACTGATGTCTGAAAACAGGAAAGAATCAGAAAACCTTAAACAGCTGAGCATCATTACATTAAATCAATAGGGTGTATCCCCTTATAAAAGATAGCAACACTCTGACATACTTGAATCTTTTACATTCATTTCATTAATGCATCTCTCACCTGTGGCTAGGATGTGACCCAGAAGATGCTGTGAGCAGAACTGTGCCACTGTGCTGCCTGCATGACCATCGAACACAGCAAAGAAGCTCCAGTCGGCCAGCTCTCCACCCAGCTGTGGCACACAGTTGTGGAAGTCCTCCATGTTGGCCCTCCAGCCCTGCATGCTCCCCAGAGCGTAGGTGAGGCCCCAGCGGGCACAGCCCTCCTCTGTCAGCTTGTCCAGGACCGGCCGGTCCAGGTAGGGGCTGGGGATGACTTCCTCCTTCTCCCCCTCCCCTGGCTGCTCCCCCTCTGCTGCTCCTCCGCGGCCCCCCTTGAAGAAAGAGCTGACCCTCTTCTCCGTCTCTTTCACCAGCTGCCTCACAAACGCAGGCATCTCCACGCTGCCCTTCCTGGCTGTCCTCATGGCTCTTGTGCACGGCTGAGGCACAGGGAATCTTCTTTTGTCCCTGCCCCGGTGTTTGTGGCTGGGACGGGAGGGCTGAGCTAGGCCTGATGGGCTAGGCCTGTGCAGTGTCTGCGTAGCCCTTCTGCTCCAGGGCTCAGAGCATGGCTGCCTGAGCTGATGGATGTTCTGTGCGCTGGCTGCTCACCCTCCTCTCCTTGTTCATCTCCTTCCTCTCCTCTCTTCTTTCTCTCTCTGGAGACTTCACTGATCAGCGCTCTCTCCTCCACTCATCCTTCCTCTCTTTCTTGTTTGGTCTCTCCTCTGTGCTGCTGTGATTTCACCTTCTCCCTCGCTTTTTCATAGCTCTTCCCTCTTTCACCAGCTCTCCCCTTGCCTTGTTATTTTCCCTGCCTCCTCTGTGATTGGCCAGCTATTTGTGTGAACCAATCCCTGACTGGCTTGCATCCCCGCTGTCATGTTTGAGCTCACCCTCTCTCACCATCCTCCTATCTGCAGCCCTGCCCCTCCCACATCTTTGGTAATCTCAACCTTTGATCGGCTGGGATTATGAGCTTCCACTGCTGTGGATTACAGGACTGACGGCCATTTAGCACAAAATGTGCGGCTGACAGTGGGAAGAAGAGACACAGGGGAAAGAAGGCTTATTTTCATAATGTACACAGATCTCTTAAAACTGATTTTTCACTTTTATACATTAAACAAGGTGACAGTGCATGTACTGTACCACTGCAGGGATTGTAGCAGTAAAGCAACATTTGTTAAAGACTGCATGTGGTTATTAGTCATGGGTGTAAAATATTCAGTATTCTGTTTAAATGCTGTCTATACTAAGATGGAAAACAATATTGTTAGCTACAAATCTGTATTTTTTCCATCTTTATAGGACCAAGGAATTTGTCCCTGTTATAGAGACAAACAGGCAAAGAGGAATGTGATTTTTGTTTTCCATGACACATGCATGTCACCAAAACATGATCACTTGTTTGGCAGCATTCCCTGAACAACTGATTAAATGAATCAGCCAGGACGACATCACTGATCTCTCTAGTACTCAACATACTTTGATTTTGGAGCGGACACTCTGTCAGTCATGTTACTGTGACCAGGAGGAGACAGATGGATCAGCTATTTGGCAGTTTTCATGTTACATGTCAGTACGGGAAAAAAACAGCTTGTCATAGAGATACACAATAGAAATAAATAGAAACAAACCTCTTGAGTTTGTTTGTGCTCCACATGAACGGTGGGTACGTGGGCATGGTACAGTCTACAAGCAGATTAACATTTCTGCTCGCAGCTCCAAAAATGTTCAAGTCAAATTTGATTTATCCAACCCATTACTGCATTGCCTGCTTCTAGTAATAGTCATATATATATATATATATATATATATATATATATATATATATATAGCCAGGATGACATCACTGATCTCTCTAGTGCTCAACATACTTTGAGGTAAAATAAAAAAGGTAAAATAAGATGAGATTAAATGATAAGATCAAATGATAAGATATAAGCTAAGATAACATAAGTATCTTTGTAACATAAGTTAATGGTGTGAGTTACAGTGTTGCATTCTGAGACTGTAAGGTCTGTGTGGTTTTGGTCTGACTGACTCTGAGGTATCGACAGAGACACTTACAAGAAGCTGGAATGAAAGACTACTTGAGTCTCAGGCAGAAAAATGTCTACTATCTGTCTTACGTGCAATCACTTCTTTATTAGGATATGCTGTGTTTCTAGTTATGACGCAGGCTTTATTATAAATTAATTAGTTTGTGATTAATGCTGCAGTATACAGCTGGTGGAGATAGTGGTTTACTAACAACAACTGTGTTCTTATTAATCCATACTATTGATGAGTTTGATGTTAAAAACTGTTCCTGGCTAACGTGGCTGCATGTGCAGATCTCTGGGTGCAGGACAGTCTCTGAAAGCTGAGGGACATGTACATGCTGATGTCTCAGGTTCCCAATTTGAGTGTGTGTGTGCCTCTGTGTGTGTGTGTGAATCCAAACAGGGGGTATCCAATACAGGATAAAATTAGGCCAGGCTGGCCTTATATTGCTGACAGAGCTTGGGTGGCCAAAAAAAGCCTGGAGTACAAGCCAACAGTGGAAGCGCAAAGGAAGAGAGGAGAGCGAGCAGGATCGCCGCTGAAATGGCCACCAAACGTAAGGAAAGAAATGGTGACAGCTTTGAGAAAAGTGAATCAGAGCAGACTGGTCAGAGAGTCAGGGTCCAGCTGTCAGGTGGAAGAGAGAGAGAGATAATTTATTTTTCTCCTCTGCTGGGCAGGTGTGAACACAGACAGGATGGCAAGTCAAATACTGAGTCCAACATGTCTTTCATTTGGTGGACAGATGGGCAGAATGGGACTCAGCTAAATGAGAGCCTATTGCTGATTGAATGTTGTTTATTTCATTCTCATTGTCCCATTAGAAAAGAAGACTGATGTGTTTTTCTGTTATGGCTATTTCTCAGACTTTATTTTACTGTTGTTATTGAAGTTAGAATTAAGAGTCAGGTTTTGTTTATGCCAGGCTTGGAAAATGACTTCATAGGTGTAACAGCATAAGTATGAGTGTCTCTGTTTCTGACTCACCAGTTTCCAAATTTACCATTAAATAACAAAACCTTAGTGTTTGGAAAACTGATTATGAAACCAGGGCTGTTGGTTTAATGGTGTGTAAATGCATGACTCTGTTGCTTGTAAATTGTCTTCTGGAAAACAAGTTGTTGTTGTTGTGTGTAAAATTCTTGAGGATTTGTTTTAATCAGATAATTATCTTGACATTAACGCTGGAGTTAGGAGGCTAATCTGATGTTTTGTTGTCTGAATATCTAATATCATACTGTGACTCATAGTATATTTATTCATTTATTTCTTACTCATTCAGAAATGTGCAAAGTGCATTATTAAAAGCAACACATTCATTCTGAGATGGGTTCTTTCCTAAAATATCTTCTTTTTTTACATGAGGAAATAACTAATGATGAGTAATTTTTGTTGGTTGTTTTGATGTTTTCTCGCTGTCATCCTTTCTCCAGCCTCTTACTGACTCTAACTAACTTTCCATTTTGCCTCTCATATAACTGAGGCCTCTCTGGCACAGAGGGAGGGATGTGTGTCACATTTCTGTCAGCAGCAGCAGGTTTGTTTGTAATAAAAAAGAAGAAGATGACCTGAGGTTGTTTGGTTGAAGAGTGAATGTTGCAAACCACATCCACTCACTTGCATTTTGAAGCGACAGCTCTTTCACAAAATTTTAGAAAACTGATATGAAATCGTCTGAAACAAAGTCTAAGCATCTTTAGAAAAGGGCCATAAAAATGTTAACTGCTGCAAAGCAGAAGAGTCAAGAGCTGACTTGTGATGACGTGGCACTGGCTAATTATGTTGGATGTGCATATTGCTTAAATGAGAATGCTCTATAAGACTGTTTTGTTTGTCCCAGGTGTTTTATAATCTAAAAATGGGCCCAGTTTTTTTCCCCTCACACACTGAGGCATCTTTTCTGTCACTTTTTCATGGCCACTGCAATTTAGTTACATTCACTTCCCTGTTCACTGTCATCTATTTATGTGATACCCCAAGGTATTATCAAGTTGTCACCGAGTAAAACAGCTGCTTCAGAGGCACTCTTAAACCTTGCGGTGACCTCTTTTCACAAAAGTTACCACCACATTCAAAAACAAGCATCTGTTGGGTTAACATCATTATGAAAAATAAAGTACCTTATCTAACTGAGCATGGAGATGGTCTACAAAGTTAACAGATTCCCTCAAATATAGCCCTTCCCTTCTGTCCATCACTCATTAAGTGTAACTCATCTAACTGTTTTTGGTAGTTGTGGATCTGGTGTACTGGCGGAACATGAGGAAGACCTGCGTGGTCTTCACGGGACTCGTGGTCTGTCTGGTCAGCCTGTTCCAGCTCAGCACCATCACCGTGCTCTCCCACATCTGTCTGGGTGTCATGTGTGTCACCTTCTCTCTCCGTCTCTACTATAAGCTGTTGGAGCTGCTGCGCTGGAACCCTGGGGTGCACCCCTTCCAGTGAGTCTGGCACACACTGGAACTTCTACGGCAGAAAAATGCTGCTGCTCTGCTCTCTATGGGTTCAAACTTTCAATCACCTCGCACTTTTGATTAAATGTAGAGCCTCAGTTGACTTGCCTCACTTCAGCCTTCTAATGTGGTAAATGTGCACAGCTTGTTGTTTCTCTAATTGTGTGTTTATGTGTCTGCTCCCAGGTCATATCTGGATTACGACAGCTCTCTGACAGATAAGGACACGGTGATGCTGGTGGAGGAGGTGGTGCTACTGATTGCATTTGCCGTCACAGAGATCAAGCGCCTCCTTTTCATTGACAGCATGATCGACTCTATTAAGGTCCGAGAATATGACAAGGTTAACATGTGAACAGCACAAAGCTTAAAGTTGTATGGTTGAAAAAATGAGATGCCGCTGATGGTTGACACTGTGTCAGACAGGAATGTGGTCATGGTCAGCTCTTTTTACAATACAGGAAGTACCTATCAAATGTAAATAAATCACACTGTTTCTCTGTTTCCCTTCCCTCAGTTCGTTGTGCTCCTGTATCTGTTGACCTATGTCGGCGTCCTAGCCAACGGACTGACTCTGATCATAACTGGTGAGCTGAAATCATTACACACATCCACTGCTGCCTCCTAATCTTTTCACACAGACACAGTGTGTGAATGTGATGCAACACCCTGTATCCCACATCCAAAGCCTTCTAGGGTTGTAATAGTGTCCTAAGAGTTACAGTATCTTATTAGCTAAATAATTTCAGTAAAAGTCTTGCACTGGTCATTCAAATAATACTTCTAAACTATTCTTTTGTCCTTTGTGCTTGTTTCACAGCTGTGATCGCTATTTTCTCTCTTCCTCTGTTGTACAAAAAGCAGCAGGTGAGATGGTGTATACTGGGCCGAAATCCAGAATTAGGTCACTTTTCAATGACATCACAAAACTGCATGTATTTACTCAAGCAGAAAGACAGCATTGTGTATGTAGACATGGAGCATGAGACTAAAAAAAACTTCTGCAAGTGATTAACTACATGACAGTATCATATCAACTCTGCTGAAGACACAAATGTTATTTTCTTGGAGACTGAATTCACTGACCCATCTGTCATTCTGGTGACAGGTGCGGATAAGGAGGGTGGTTAGAGCCGTCAAAGCTTTTGTAAAGAAAATCAAAAACCTGTAAGTAACCTGCTCTTTCTACACTGTTCATGCTAAGAAAACATAAACGTGTTTCAGTTCTTTTTCATCTTTTCTGAATTGTGTCTAGTGATGTGACGCCCGTGTTTTGTCGCAGGTGCCTCAGTCTGTATGATTCAGTGAGATCCTCTCCTGCTCCTGCACCTGCCCCAAAACCTGGATCCATTGCTGTAGCTGCCCCCAAACAGAAAGCCAAGTCAAAGTAACTTGTTTTGTTACATGTTGAGAAAGCACTCAGGATTTGGGATTTGGAAAATGTTGGAATGGTACATCTTCTGTGGGGCCCGCTGGAGGGGCTGCTCATTTCCATTTCTGCACCGCCATGTTTGTTTACGGGAGCAAGATTTAATTGATCGTGACAGCTGAAACAAAGCTGCCATTCACTCAAGGACAGGAAGGGGAAGTGTATGAGGAGAGGAATTTTATTTACAGAGATGCTTTGTTGGCAGTGTTTAGTGTAACCAGTTCACACAGTCATCTACACCAAACAGGGACAGTACAGAATATTACAGTTTTCCCTCCCTTCAATATCAAGTCTATTTTTACATAACTGGTGAGCACTGTGTTCCTGTTGAGCTGCAGAATTATTCATGACAAAGTAATGGAGCATTATTGCTGCTTTCATTAGTTAGAATTATTTATTTTTAGTTGAATAGAATAAAACTGACATGAACTTCACCCGCCATTAATTAACATTAATAGTTTTGGGCTCGCTACATTGAAGTATCAGCAAAAGCTTTCTAAGCAGCAGCTGCTTACAACTTTAATGAGACTTATATGAGAGATGACGAGAGCACTGTTGACATGTAAATCGCATTTAATCAGGTACAAACTGTGACTTTCTGCTGCTCTTGGGGCAGTTAAAAGATATAAAGTGTTGCAACTCCTAACACGTGAGAGGAACTTCAACTGTCCTGCAGCTGAAGAGCAACTTTTTACTTTGCTGGTAACAGTAACCCACCGAACCAAAGCTGTGAGAGCAGCGAGAGTGAGCCAAAACTGTCAAGTCGAGTGCTATAAAACCAAAAAAAAAAAAAAAAACAAGCTGAAAGATGTTCAATTGCTTCATAGAAGTTAGGGCAATTGCAGAGTTGGGTGACAACAACCCATGTAGTCACAAAAATATAAAAACACTGATTATACATTAAGTTTTCTCTCAGTTGGTTTTGGAGCAATGAATTGCTATCAGTTTATTTTTATTTGTTTTCACTTTTCTTACATCACTATATAACTATTATTATCTTAATGAGGACAAACCATCTCTACCCTGTTTTAGCTGCATAATTGTGTGAATGAGTTGCACCATAAACTGCCATCGAACCACAACCTACAGATTTTATACTGTTTGTAAAAGAGTTATCGTCACCATCAGGCATTAGAGAAAAAGCCAGTTACTTTAATGAAGGGCTGAGACACTAAATAGACTCATCTTTCAAGGCCATGTCTCACTTCCAAAAACAAACCAAGCAACGTCACAACACTCTGCTGACAGCCTGAGAAGAAAAAAGTGCTTGAGGGGGCAGTTTGACAAGGAGATGAAGGTCACTGCTAAATACAAAATATCCACTTTAGGCAGCCATTAAATTTCATACTCAGACCTCATCCAATGTAATTTCACTTGTTTCAAGAATTTCCTGGGAAAGCTCCACATCCTGAAAGGAACAATGCAGATTACACCTGTGGCACCTTTTTGATATTCATGTCAGTCCACAATTTCATACTTACAATACAGGTGGTTGCCTGCACGACCTCATGTCAACATTTTCCAAATCAGCCAAACAATTTGAGAAAGTGTTCATTAGTCAATGATGAACCTTTGACTAAAACTGTAATTGACGACACTTCAGTTGTGACCTTCAGTTGTGGACATTTAAACTTCACCTAATTTCTCTCCACCCTCGAGTCGTATCACCTCTGCAAACTGTGACATCAGCTGAAAGACCAACGAATGGTTATGGATAGATGAGGGTTGGGTGTTGCACCAGCTTGGGCAAGGATTACAAAGCTGACAAAACTAAATGATGGCAAAAGTTTCAATTTTGGGTGGACTTTTCCTTTATTCTAGACAACTGTGTGGTTTTCACTGCCAAACCTGAGCCAGTAAACTGTAAGCAGTTATTTCAGCGCAGCTGTTTAGCCGGCGAGCTGTATGTCAGATTAATGTCGGTGACCACGTGGTCGGTGTTTCAGAACTTAAAATGAAACTGCACTCATACTAACATGTCTTAATGAGCTTAAGTTATTTACTGTAATTTCACATTATGATCCCGGGTTTAAACAGCATTTGGACCCCTGCTGTTACAATGGGCAAAGAGGGCTTTAGTAGTTTCAGTATGTAATGAAAAATAAAAAGATCAGTACACCCAAAATACTAATTTTCTTATTCAAGTGAAAAAAGTGTGCTATTTGGGCGAATCGACCCTTTAACGACAAAAAATTAACATTTTACTGTCAAACCAGTTCACCTTTTAAAAGCAATATTAGTAACAGTACATTATCAGTTTACTGCCTGTTTTGGCTGTTGATGTGGAAGTGGCGTCTAGGCATGGACTGTTACAGTTGTCACTGTTATCCTTTGTTTTGGGTTTACTTATGTCTATAGGTATTTATGGTTTTTTTTTATTGTTTTTTTCCTATTCTTATATTGCTCCCTAATAAAAAAGTTATTTACTAAAAAGGTGAGAAGGTGAGTTTGCTTAGCACCCCCAGAACTAGACCTTAATCACTTTGTTATCTGTTGACTGTACTAACTTTATTAACAGTGATGTGACTAACATTACATCCTGAGCCAACATGCACATTACAGGGACTGAAACTGAAGAAGCTGAATGGAATTCAGACATAATTAATTTTATTATTTATATTTTTAGTTTCTCTACTCCATGTCTAAATGTCTTCAGTGATAAAAGGTCTACTGCTCATGTGTAAATCAGTATAGACAAACTAACCACTGAAGCTCATCAAGCTGATTATACCCAAAGCTAAAGGCTCACATGTGGCAAAACAACAGAGGGTAATTTAAAGAGACAAATATGATAACGTGGCAAAATGTCAGTGAGCTGCCTCACAGGACACAGTCAGTATGAGTCAGTATGTTTATACTCATTTTATAGCTGGAAAATATGTCACGACTTCTTGTCTTTATAATCATATTATCTATTTTTTAAATAACGATAAACTCTTTTGTCTAAATTAGCATTACAAAGCAACATATCCCAGTTCATATTGTTTAATCCAACTCCAGCTTAATTATAAAACTATAATAAAACTATACACTTCCTCCACCTTAAACTTCCCATCAATGCATAGCAGCTGAGGGTCTCGTTTACTTCACACATTTTCAGTGATACCTGACATGACAGCGGGGGCTGCACTGACAGATTTGACCACTAGGTGTCGCTCTTGGAAAGTGTCAGCTACACCCTTTCTCGCGTCAGCGGAGAAACCCAGAGCTCTGACTGATCTGAAGAAATAAATCAATCCTGACAAACATTTTCACCGTCAGTGTGGTGTCAATACAACGTGAGCTTCGGCTTCTCCAACACAAACACTGCTTCACCTACACAAAATGTTCCTGGCAATAAAAACAGCTTTTTTTCCTCCCCCTCCTCATGTGAGAATCACAGTGGATACAATGTGACTGTGACCTTGAGATGAATTTTTCTCAAAAACCCTCAACACGTCAATTCAAACTCTTTCAAATCTTCAAGGGCTTCTTCTCTTGTTTCCACATGTGATGACTCAGAGCTTCCGTCTCTTCGGCTGTTTACTTTTAGACGGTTATTGAACGCCCTCATGCAGAGCTATCTGATTTTACACAGCAGTTTGGAAGATTGGTTACTCTGTTTTTCTTTCATTTGTTAGTCCTTGCATGCGATTTGTGATGTTTCAGAGTGAGGACAGATGATGGCTTTTCACTGTTAGGCCACTTGCATATGGTTGCAATTTAATTTAATACATAAATCAGGCAAGAAAACAGCTCACAACTGTCTAATCACTACATCATACTACTGAATATATTCAGAGGGAATACCCTGAATATGTAAATATGGCACTTAAAACAGCTAGTTCTTCAGATCTTCACTATAAAAGTCAGACACATTTTACAGGAGCCACATTTCCCTTAGTTTACACATAGTGTGTTTTTCTACAATATATATAAAACACTGACATCAGTAATGTCTCATATTACTGTTTCCCTGATTAGTAGATTATGACTCTGCATAATTACACTGACACTGAGGCTACATTTACACATTTACAAATCTACAGTTTCTGCTGCCAAAAAGCATAGTGTCAT
The DNA here is from genome assembly GCF_001640805.2 of Lates calcarifer. Classification (NCBI taxonomy): domain Eukaryota; kingdom Metazoa; phylum Chordata; class Actinopteri; family Centropomidae; genus Lates; species Lates calcarifer. The sequence continues at coordinate 11,506,496 of NC_066852.1, forward strand.
ACCATTACAACAGCAAATCACAGACCTGGGACAGAAACACCTTAATTAATCCCTTCATGGTCTGTGTTGCAGTTAGTACATTTGGTCTCAGTGGACCTCAGCAGTTCGGATCTGGCGCGGTATGGTCTGGTGATATGCCTGAAAATACAGAGTCTCAGATTTATGTGTCTTGGTACCCTCTCTGACAGGGGAAAAGGAAATAGCAGTAGGATTTTGGTGAATAACCACGACCTATCGACATTTAAAAGAGAGAATACTGCACATACTCATTAGGTGGCAGATAATGTGAGTTTTACTCTCTTGGTCATGTGATGTCTAAAGCCTCACCATTGTATCCTAAGTGATATTTAACACTGAATACTGATAAATACATCTGCAAAACAAAAATTAGAAAGGGAAAAAGAATTAAAGGAGTATTCTGACATTTTAGGAAATACACTTCAATGCAGATTGTTAGATAAGAGGACTGATACTCCTGCCATGTTTGTGCATGAACTATCAAGCTGCAGCCAGCAGTTATTTAGCTTAGCTTAGCATACAGGGGAGAAACAGAAGTGTAAAAACCACAATTTGTTGTTTGTGGGCTATTTCTTGGTTGCCAGGTAACTGACAAAGAGTTAAGAAGTACCATGTAGTTTCCTAGCTAACCATGGCTTCATATTTCGGACATCAGATAAATCATCTCATCCAACTCTCAGCAAGAAAGCAAATAAACGTATTACTCCGAAATGTGTATCATTCCTTTGAGACATAATATTTATACAAGATGGTGTAAAAGATGATGAAAATGTGTAAAAACTTCCTGCAAACAGAGAAGTCGCCCTTGATGTCTCAGTGGCTAAGGTGAAGCCCGTACAGAGTGACAGAGTGAATGACTGCCAGCTGCTTGGTGGCCTGAACTCAAGATGTCTGTCACACATAGTGTTCACGGTGGTTGATGTACACCCGGTCTGTCCCACTCTGATGACATACCCACTCCAGGCGGGACAGCTGCTGGGTGGGGCTTTGTGTTCCCGGCGGTCCCGGCCTCGTTGTGGGTGGTTGCTGCCCGTCAGTCAGCTCGTACCTGCGCTCTGCCCTGCGAGTCTATAGGTCAAAGAAAACATAAAAATTCTTATGTCAGAGCCTCAAGATTAGATTGTGAGAAGAGAAAGGAATATTTTTTTCCTTTGGGCATCTTTTCGCGTGAGACCGAAAAAGTACAGGCTTGGAACACAATTAAAATTTAAACTATCCTACATAGTAAATGAGTACAGCCATTAGGCCTCCAGCTTAATAAAAACAGATGACGTCAGACAGCAGGTTGTAATTACGTCCTGTAGTGACTCAGTGCTCATCATTAGCTCACTAAGTTTTAATGTTTCCTTTGTAGAGACGAGTAAGTGATGATTCAGATAGACCTAAATGCAATGACACCAGGGACGTGGGGAGTTTACCTGACAGAGCCAGGCCACTTGTGACGCGTGGACACCCAGAGGGACGGCAGGCACTCTCTCAGAGTAGGGAGGAGGCGGCTTGTGTGTCGGAGGAAGGTCAATCCTTTAGAAGAAGAGAGAGGAAACAAAAAGTTGCAATGACCGGAGGTTTTAGTTTTCACAGATGCAAAATGAACAAATGATTCTTATTTAAAAAGAAGCAGAATGACTGGACAACCAATGACTGGACAAAGTTGCAATGACTTTTTAAAGTCTGAGAAAACAACCCTGATGATGTCATGGTGACATCATCCAGGTTATCTTGAGTTGGACTTGAAGAATACAAATTTAAAACATAAACGTCAGCATATTTCGATCTCTGCTGTATCGATTTTGATCATTATTTCTTAAAATCTGTCTCCTGCAAGTCCACCAACTTTAATGGAAATACAGTACTAAATCAGTGGAGTATTCCTTTAAGCAGTAGTATACAGTGATATTAATGACGTCATACCAAAATCAACAGTGTTTATATAGGATATCTGACAACATGGGTATAAGGGTGATGGACTTTCATACATAACAGTACATCAGAAGATTTCTGACAGCTGTTCCTCTAAATCCCTGTAAGATGCTGAAGCCTGAGTCATTCTCTCATCTATTGAAATCCCCGTCCACTACTAAACTGAAACCTGGAAACTGACCTTGGCCATTCATAAAACGATGTCATGACAGGCATTGATTTTTCTAGCACTGTATATCACTTGATGCCGTGCTTCTCTTTCATACTTCAGATGAGAAGTGGTAAGAGATTACAGTTAGTGCTCCCAGTGACCTGCTGTCCTATACACTCACGTCTGGGTGTGATGAAGGAGAGGGGTGAGGCCTGCGTCCGCCCCTCCCTGTCATCCCACCGGGACTTCCAGCCACGGTCACACTTAAGATGCTGAGTTTGTCATGGCACTGACCATGGGAGCAACACATGGCTGGATACACTGCCCTGTAGTGTCAGTGCTGCGATGCAGGGCCCACACCCGCGCACAAATGTTGAGTATTTTCCACCTCTGTTTCTGCATGCTGTTTTCTGCCGGTGTTCAGACAGTCAGCAGTAACTGTAGGTGGGCTATTTTCACCAGCGCTGTTACATAATCAGCCGGTTTGAAACTCAGTCTGATGCATGCACTGTAAGTGTCTTTCAAATTTCCCTGAAGAGGGCACTGCCACTGAAATTAGGACGCAATTTTTTTTTTTAAAAGGTGAATATGTTTTGAGCAAGGAAACAAATGTTGTTGTTCATGACTTCTTGACTGACTGATTTATTTAGGACAATGAGAAAGCATTTGAGATATTAGAAACAGTTTAGACTTAACAATAATAATCAATTGATAATCAGCTCTTTGCTTTGTACTTCCCAACTGTAAGCTTGTACTTCTTATCCAACCAGATTCAGTCCCATTTTCATACATCATTGACTTATTTTCAGTTGGCATTAAAGAAGAGTTTTGTGAGGATTTATCAGCCTGAGTAAAATACTACAGGAATTACATTTATTTAACCATTAGCTACACAGAGATATGCTTGATGCACTTAGCTGTTTCCCTGGAGTGAGCATGCACAATGACACTCTAACAAGGATGGATGAGGGGATCAACCTGCAACCTTGCAGATATGGTCCACAGGTTCATAATAATGATTTGTATGTAAGGGGTGGGATCAGCAGTATTGGACACATAAAGTAGACGTTTATGTTGCTATGCCGACTTTAATGTTAAATAGAAGCAGAGTCAATCAGAGTAAACCCTGAGGTTTTATCCTTGTGCAGGAGAAGACATAAAAGCCCCTTTTCATTCCTGAAATCTACCATCTGTAACAGATATTTAGAACAGACACAACAGAGACGGACAAAACAAAGAGCAAACCGGCGCATACACATGTACACACACATAAACAAGGAATTTAATGTCAGTCGCAGGACTCTGGCTGAGTGTGACCCAGCTTCTTCTGTAAATAATTTAACCTCAAAGTTATTCTTCTTTGCTCTAACATTAACATGAGTGCTGGTGCACTATAGGAGCAGACGGAACAAAATAGGACAAGGGCTTGCTGCCAAGACAGCAATTATCTGCCACCCCTCAACCTTGTCCCGCAGCCTCCCTGCTCCAGGGTGCGCACCGCTGCAGCTCTCTCAGCAGGAGTAAGGAGAAACTCCCTGAACCTACCGACGGGCTTCAGTCAACCTCGCGAGGTATAGTGTCATTAATTAACCAGCCGAGCATGTTCCGCAGCATGAATTATTTGTCACACTTACACTTTATCGGTGAAGGCTGGCGGCGGGGCCTTGCGAGCAGTGAGGATCACAATGATGAAGACTGCGATGAGGAAGAGGGCAAGAACCGCGCCCATCACAGCTCCAGCCACGGCGATGGAGTTTGACCTCTCCGCCTGGGACTGTTCTGAGACAGAGAGAGAAAAGACTTTAAGCATACCACTAACACAGTAACATCAACATGAGAGAACAATGGACAGACTCAACAGTTTTGTCCGTGCACAACCAGTTTCAGACCCATACTTCCAACTCAACATGCGCCCCCTAGAGGCAAAGAGAGCAACAGGAACAGCACTTTAAGTCGACCTGTCACCATCTACTGGCAAAGAAGCAAAAGTGTCTGCAATTTTGACACCTGCGCTATCAATGGACACTGAGTAACACGGCTTAAGCTTTTTTCAGGTTTGTATTTGTGTATGGGAGGGTGTTTGATGTTTTTACTTATTAAACTTGCTTGTTTTGTTAACCAGAGTACATTTTGTTCTGAAGAATGCAAACTGCTCTGAGTGTGACCACGTGTCTGCTGTCCTCAAGGACCAAGTTTGAAACATCCAAAGAAAAAAAGGAATGTAGGGCTACACACACACACACACACACACACACACACACACTCACACACAAATGAATCATAAAAGCTTCTGAATATTTGAACCATTTGGGTTTTATTAAACTCATTTACATATCTGCTGTTTTTTATAAAATAGCAACAGACAAATAGTTGTTTCTCAAGATCACAGACAGAAAATAGGCATGTCAAGTATAAGGGAAATAAAGATGTCATATTCTAATGTCATATATTATCACTGACATGTATATACAGTACCTCTGCTGTATCTGCGGGTCTTAACCATGGTTTTAACTGCTACGGTATTTTTCTCTCTTACAGGTGGTGCAGAGTAAAATGTAGGTTTGGCACTTGTTGAGAATCTGCAACCTGATAAACATGAATCACTTAGAGGTTTATCATTTTGGGAAATATGCATATTTACTTTCTTGCAGAGCATTAAATGAGAAGACTGATATCACTTTCATATCCGCCTGTTAAATATGAAGCTGTGGCCAGACAGTGATTAACTTAGCTGAGCTCTGACTCCAGGTAGTCGCTGTAGCTGATCAAGAAATATATAACAATATAACATATATAAAATCACAAATTTACACTGCAGCTTTTTTTTTTTTCAAATTAAACTAATAAAATACAGTATAATTTGTCACTGCTGATAGTTGGATTTTGTTACCTTTGGACAGAGCCAGACTAGCTGATCCCCCCTGCTTTCAGTCTTTGCCCCAAGCTAAACTAAGCTAAGCTAAGCATCTTATTATAAATTTTCCTATCAAATCTTGGCAAGAAACAAATGGTGCATTCCCCAACTATTCTTTTAAATTAGTTACAAGCCTGTCCATTGTAAAACATAACAAACCACGGCTTATAAATGACCACTGAGTGGAATCAATACCTCCAACAGTCTCAACAAAAACAGTATGAGCTTTGTATCATATGGTCGTTGTTTAGCCGGTCATTTTTGTGTTGTCCAAGTCTGTATTGGATAACACATATGTTCAGTTAAACTGTAACTAATATAAAAGGGATAGGGTAGCTGCAGTTTAGAGGTTCAGTGAGAGGTCCTGCACACTGAAACTCTAATCATGCGCCTAAATGTTTTATTCAAACATTTTCACCTCCATCCATCCATGTTTTGTCTTTTCTTTGTGTGTGGAGTTGTAGATACAGCTATGTCTGTTGAATTAGCTTTGTTAGACCATATGCTTGCATATGCTCCATGTTGTCCACTGAGGGGATTAGGATTAATCGTGATTAAGATGCATTAAACTCACAGAACAGCGAGCTTTGGCCAATCAGCAGTAATGTGTAAAACTGTGATTGTGGGGCACTGAGGGAACTGGAGGACAAAAGGTGACAGAGAAAAAAAAAGCAAAGTGTGTAATGGTCAATTCCAGTTGATTTAGCTTTGAGGTGAGAAAAAAAAATCAATAATGTGCTGAGATGAGAATCCTAAATAACAGTTCATTTATGATGCAGATTGAAAAAGCTGGGACTTCTGAGCTCGCTCCTGAAAGCCACTTCTTCCTCTTCTTTTTCCCCTCCCCCCTCCACTCTTCTCCCTTCACACTGTCCTCTAACAGTTAATAACCGTTCAGTTACCTCTGGTGGCCGCTGAACTATGACAAGAGTCTCTTGAGTTGATCTAAACGTCTTTAAGAAATGCAGCTGTGAGCTTTAATGCCTGGTGACAGACATTTTCTCTGAAATTCAATGTGACAAGAAATAAACATGCTTTAAACTCAGTATGCAAAGAGCACCTTCCAGAGTTCATAAGGTTTAATCATACTGAAGTAAAACTTGATATGTTCAGAATATGAAAGTCTTATGAAAGGAAAAAACTAAGATGTGCAGGTTGGGTAAATACATTATTTTTTACATGCTTTTAGAAGCTGTTTAGCTAAAACTAAGATTATTTAGAGCATGCATATGCATAAATCTGTTCTGACATTTTTCTCCAATTTGAACATTTCATTGGTTCAAATACCATCCATTCTGGAGGGGCTTGGATTAGTGGTGTTAGTGGTGGATCAACTGTCCCCACACTGGGATCTGGCTCCAGTGCAAGAACCTCTCTGTCTCCTCTAGCACTTTATCGCACACGCACATCATCACTATGAAGCCAGGAAAAGTGACATGCTGATGCTCATCGAGGTCAGCGCAACAGACGTGCTCATCATGAATTTAACACAGCGTGCCTCGGCCGCCTGAAAAGAAGTGGGGGAACGAGTGACGGCTAACCCTACCCCTCCCAATCCTAAAACCACCAACAGCAGGGTCAAGGGTCATACTATTGCCCAGACAACAGGCCCTGCAGGGAGCAGATGCCGCTGTAGTAGCAGAGAGGTGGGGGAGGAAGATTAGAGCTGTAGGTGGTGTGTCATTTTCCTCTCAGACATCTATTTCAATATTTTCAGCTCAAAGATGGCGACAATTTGATCCCGCTTCTCTACTGGGGAGTTAATATCAAAGTCTCTCTCTCATAACCAGGCGTCAGCGCTGCATCCCTCCATGCTGCCTGAGACGTTTGCTCACTCCTTTGTGTGTTGTGAAAAGTATCCTTGGAAACTGTTGTGTTGCAGGCAAAAGGCAAATCCACTGATCTTCTTCACAAGTGTCTCAAACAAATTCAAGCGTTGCCGGCTGACATCATTACTGCTACTGAGCTGCTCCACCATGTGTCTCCAGACTGAGCATGCCCCGTTTCAAGGTCAGAGAGACAACAACTGCTGTGACCATGATAAGATCTATAGAAGACAGAGAGGTCAACTGAAATAAAGACTTTCAAAGGGGAAGTGTGTCTGTCATGAGGACCTGGGGTCCGTGCTTAACAGTGTCAAGGTCACATTGGCGTGATATGTCCTTATAGCCAGAGGAGCTCTCTGCAGTGCAGCGGGACATAATGGGCCATTTTCAATTCTAGTGGCTAATTCTCTCCTTTCTGTTCTCGCCTTTCACAGCAGCACAGTTAACCTCGCTTGCTCCACGCATCCCGTCGCATCCCTCTCCCTCTTTCTGTGGCCAGGTAGAGCTTGTAGGAAGACAGCCTCCATCAGCAGCTCCAGATGAGCTTGTTGCCATGGGGACAGTCAATGGGCTGGAGAGTGGGGACTTTGGGCCAGACATAAACACTCAGCATTTAATTTTACCAGCTGGGAGACAGTGGGAGAAAGACACAGGGGGGGTTGAATTCACAAAGGAGAGGAGCTGTAGGGGAGAGCGAGGGTCTTTCTGTCCTGAAACAAAGCAAACTAGGACTGATGAGGAGGGCAGAGGAAGTGCTGGATCTCCCCCTGACTAGGAAAATACCACTGGAGAGGAACAGCTTAGTATTCAAGTGTTGTATTTAATCAGATGGTAAAAGCAATAAATTGTGATTGTTAAAGAGTTATGAAGCTAAGGTTAAGTGAGGATGATTTTCAGTTACATCATGTACGGTGTCCCACATGTGCGTACTGGGTTTGGGGGGTGGGGGGTTGGTTATGCAGCATTATGCATTAGGGAGCTAGAGATGATGTCATTTGTAGAAGCACAAAGAGGCTGAGACTGAGCAGTCTGAGTAATGGCAAGCTCAAAAACCTCCAGAGAAAAGAACTCACAGGTGCTAAGGTGCTTTATTGAACTAAAGGATCTCAAAAAGATTGACAAAATAATGCTCCACTGTTGTCACTGACATAAATATTTTTTTTTTCCTTCCAGAAACTTACATTTCCTTCTGTATATACAAAAACAAAACATGACCACAAGGTGCATTGACAATGTGAGACTGAAGTTAATTCCTCAGTCCTTTGAACAACAGTGATTCTACAAAAACCAAAACCCCTGACAAATACCTATGAAGTAGAGATTTAACTAATTTTACATCAAAATTCATTCAAGCATTGTCTTTTTCTGTGTGTTTTAATGCCTCTAGGTTTGCAAATATACTGCGTCATTAACTGTCATAGTGACAAGGGCAGAGAAGTGAATATGGCACTAAGGAGTCCTCCTAACACACAGTATGCAGTGAAAATTAAAAGAAAATAAATCTCATAAAGCAACAAATCACGTTCTCACATCCAGAAGTAAACAATAATAAGAAAACACTAAGAAAACACACATTTCTTCTTCTAGGTATCTAAGGCACTAGTTTGTATTTCTCAACCCAAAGTGAAGGACGTTTCCTCAAGGTAAAGATACTGATGACTGATTTCTATACAAAATGTCACAGTACAAAAAGAACTTCATTAATCCAGGTGCAGGGCTGCAAACTGACGAGTCAAGCAAAAATAGTATATTGATTAGTGGAATTTCCGTCTTAGTGCATAGAGGCAAACAGAAGAAGGGGTCAGGCTGCTGTGCTTCCTGTTATTCTCTGCATTCATGTGAAAGTCACCAGAAAAACAGAGAAAAGGTGTCAGCAGTGCACCCACACCCCAAAACACAACTTTGATTTCAACTAATCTAAATGAGGTTTTGTGGTTCATAAATTGCCATCTGTACACTTTATTTTGTACACTCCCATTACAAAGGGTCAGTTCACCCAAATTACAAATGACACATTTTCTCTTTTACATTTAGTGCTATCTATCAATGCATATCTGTCTCTGAGGTTTCAACCTCCACCACTACACATTAAAGGTGGACGGAATTTACTTTGTGGTTTTCATGGCATTAACAAGACCTCTTTACAAAAATATTGTCCTGGTCACTCTGGGTGATCTACACTGTAAACATAATTTTCATGGGAACTACATTCAACCAAAGACATAGTCCATATGAAAACTTTCAACAGTATGTTGTGTAAATTATCCAGAGTGTTTTAGGCGAGAGATGTAGAGGAAACATAGGCACATTAAACCAAAACTTTCTGTATAGCACCAGTGGTAAGTGAGGAATTATGTTAATGTAACCGGAGTGAACCGAGACCTAAGGTAGTTATAGGAATGAGAAGCTTTGAGTCTATAGAGATAAATTAGTCCTACTGTACTGCACAGCATCTGAAACAACACTTGAGACGACATGAATTGCAGTATAGGGGTCATATTCTCTGCTTGCAAGTTACAGTGGCACATTATTAAATCTCACTATGAGAATCGCAGCCTATTCACTCCACAGAATTCATACCCTGACAAATAATTAGTGCGGGTTCATAACGATATAACTAATTCCCATTTTGACGACTCTTACTGTAATATTAAAGTGGCCTAAAGCATCTTTTCATTTCTATTTCAGGCTACAAGACCCTGTATACAACAGTGATACGTTAGTCATTTATATAAGCTAATAATCAGTTGCTATCTAGTCAGTAATACTTATGTGACACACTGTCATCATCATATTTATACATACAAGTTAAACAAATATTTGGCATCTGGCAGCAAATATTGTAAATGTGACCATACAACTAAAGTTGGCATGTATTCACAAACACTAGTGTACATGAGAGAAACTGTTGGATTTCCTCCATGCAGTCTGGTGAACAGGTGCATGTGTTGAAACACTTTAAATTTTTATTGTTTACCTGATCACACACAAAAACTGAAATGTATCCATGGTAGCTTTATCTAAGTTTGACTCCTGAACTACTGGAGCTCCCAGTGACACTGATGTGTAAAACACTTTTGCCTCAGTTCAATCACAGTCCTGCTACATTTGAGCATCATGACTGGAAATAAAATGTGGCTGATTACAAATGAAGACAGACTTAACAGTAAATCCAGCCTGGAAACCTTCTCAGAGAAAAGAACAGGGTGTTTTACTTTATAGCTACTTAAGAGGATAATTATAAGGGAAAGATTTAATGATCAGTGTCTGTCCCTTCTGGTGAGTAAGCACTGTGCTGTGGATAAAAAAGCTGAGTGGAAGTTTTGATAACCACAGGTGATAGTGACAGCACATCCATCACAAAGACCTGACTTGTCTACATAATGTATATTTTACTGTGATAGTACAGGTAGAGACTACAAATCCTTCAGCTAAACAATAAGTGGTTAGCATGATTAGAGTGTGCAGTTGCACATGTGGATAAGCCACAATAAGCCTGTTAATGCCTCAGACTGTAACTGTGTCTTGTTTCTACAGATTACTCAGAGTAGTGAAATTAGATCATGGGTGGTTATTTGTAGTGGCTACACTCTTGAATGATTTCTTTGTGTGACAAAATACTAGGAGGCCAGTGCATGGTGGCTGCCATACTGTAGGTCTGCTTTAAACAATGCCCCTGCTGACAGCACTCTTGAATTTCCAAGAGCCCTGGTTTGATGCTAGAGTGCAAATTCTCAAACACATCCATCATCGTCATCCGACAGACAACAAGACCATGCGTTTGTGGCTAACAACTGAACAGGACAAACGACCTGATACCCCTCTCAAAAGAATCACTAACTCAGACAAACATTACAAAGGCAATAATATGCTAACTTATTTTAACTTGCAGTGGATGGAAGAATGTTGTGGCAAATTTGCATATCAAAGCTTGACTATATGACAAACCCAGTCTGTTGTTACAGTGGATTGTGCCTCGTGCATGCAGGCTTCCCTGCTTACCCTCTCTCCATCCCTCCCTCCTGGGGATAAAAGACGGGCCGAGGACATACGGTAGAAATGCTCTTAAGTTTCCCACTCTAGGCCACCAGCTTTAAAGGACATTGCTAGGATATCAGTAGTGAAGTCCTCAAGCTCGTGAGTCTCCCATCATGGTGTTTTACATAAAGGGCAGGCATTTGGTAGAAAACAAATGCTCTGATGACCTGGTTGCCCATTATTAAGTTTCGCAAAAGGCAGTGCAATACTTTATATGACCATGGGTGTGGAGAGGCCACCAATCGTGGAGGGATCTTGATTTCTCAGGGAGACAAATCCTTTCTTGAATCAGCCTATAATGCCTCTGCTGCGTCCTGCTGAGTTTTCGGAAAAGGACCTTTCATGGATTTGCTTTTTAATCAAGGTTCTTGAAACCATTCTTGAATGTCAGCCAATCATATTCAGGTCTTTTAAACCAATCAATGTAATCAATATCACCACATACAAAATACAAATAAGTGTCACACAGACTAAGAAGGCTGATTTTGTAGAAACAAAAACAAAGAAACAAAACAACCGTATGTGATCTTGAAGCCCCCAGGGCTTCCACTCAACTGAGAGACATTAGTAATTCGAAATAAATTGGCAGTCCATGTAGTAAGGCAGAGACAGCATTTACGTCATGATCTTTTGTTAGTCTCTACACACACAAACTAGTGACATGCCAACTTCTATAGGCATGTAGATGTTGACTGTGTCAAAGTGGCTGTGCAGTCCACAGTCTGTCCCCACGAAGAAGAGAAACATTACATCAAGTGTCGACCAGGACACTTGAACAAAACAAGGGAATTACAGAACTGAGATTAGTAGACGTGTGCCTGTACGTACTGACCAGAAATAATGTGTTTCTTCCTAATATAATAAATGAAAACCTCCGATTTCTGTTGTATTTCTGCTCCTGCAGAACCAGGTAGCTTGTCAAACGTACCACTCCCTACGTGAGATGACTGAGCCGTCTGTGTGAGACACATAGTCACCCTCGGGCCCACTATCGTAGCAGTCATCTGACAGGTAGGGGGCGCCATTTCCCTGGTGCTTTGGTGAATGAGGGTATCTGGCCTGCCGTGGACTAGAATACTGTGTGTGTTCACGGTGGTGATTCTGCTGATGGCTGTGGTGACTGCTCTCCCTCATTGCCCTAGTGTAGCCATTAGAGGGATATTCCTCTCCATTATAGTTGCTATGGTGACGGCGGTCACGCTCTTGTTTGAGCTGGCGGTCGCCCCACTCTTCTCGGTCGTGGTCCCGTTGGTAGGAGCTGCTGCCAGCTTTGGTGGGATGGAGCTCATGCTGCGTGGGGGCTTTCTGGAGGTCATTGGGGCCCAGGTACTGCTTGGTGTAGTAGTTCCCGTGGAAGGTCTGCTGTTTCCGGAGGTAACACACACCAACCACAGACAGCAGCAGTAGGAGGAACAAGGCCCCACCCACAGCCCCACCCACTATGGAACCAAGATTACTCTCAGGCAGGGCTTCAAGTGTGGGGGAGCTGAGGAGGACATGGCCCTTATCATCCACTAAGGTGGAGGAGGCAGAGCCAGTTAGGACAGGAGCAGTAATGGTGGAAGGCATGGTGGGAGGATCTAATGGAGGGAAGGAGGGTGAGAGGGGAGTAGAGGGTGGAAGGGAGAGATGAACAGACAGAGAGGCAGAGAATGTCAATGCCAACTACATCAGCATTTTACTAGGAAGGGACAGGTCGACGGAAACATCAGCTAAGCTACCACACATACTAAACTATCAGCTAGCAGTCTCAGGTTTGCACTGCCAATTCTTAAGAGCTTATGGGTGTAGTCTTGAGTGGTGATTGGTAAGTAAAACATACAAATCTAGATTTTGGTAAGATGGATTGATGCAATAGTTACATTAGATGATGGACAAATGAGAAAATTTGCTGGGAGAGTCTGAACAGCAGCACTTCAATTAAAATAAACTAAGATTTTTCAGTTTGTCACTACATTATACTGTCGTGGTTTCTAATATTCTCCTAAGATGATAGCCACCAGTCACAGTAATTACAGCTCTGAAATGGCTCCAACAAGTGTTCACTACCTCCTTGAATCTTTAACTAAATGTATATGATTTTTTTTTCACTTTGGTCAAAGCAGGCCATGTTGTCATTCGTTCAATAAAAAACATGTAGGAAATCTTTACAAATTCTTTATAGACTCTTAATGTCAGAATTTGTGCCTCTTACCAGCAAAATCTTATTTGAGTACAGTTTCAAGTATCTATGTGCCACTTTACTGTCAGCTTTCTTTATTTTGGCATGAATACACTTAAAGGCAAAGCAAGAGCAAACCAAAGGCCACTGAGGAAAGGACTGAACAGAGTAAATTGTACACAAATTAAAAACATTTAAGAACTTATGTTAAAGGATTTGGGTGCACTTACAACAGGAGCCTAACATGGAGGGCACAAGAAACATCAGTCTTTGAATGCTTTAAATGAAACTCTCTTGTATTTCCTCTGGCTTTGCACCTAGATATCCACTCATGCACACAGTCAAGTACTTTAATTGACAAAGTCACTTGTAACCTAGGCAATGCATGCCAATGTCTTTGCACAAGATGGTCATTATCTCCAGGTCAGTAATAGGTCTGTGAAGCATTTGCTGTTGGCCTCTGCTAGTTTTTTGCACTATTCTTGTTTTCTTGTTCATTTTTATCTGATAGCTAAGGAGAGTATTCCCCTGGCTGCCATATTCTAAGATTACTTGGCTCAGTAGGTGACTTTGCCTCACCCAGTTAGTTTTATGTCCATTCAGTTTCACAGAGTGTATTGTAGTGACGGCCAAGGATGTTTTTGATCACCGTATGTGGCACTAAATGAATGCAGCTTTGTAACTGGTGAGTAATTAATTTCTTGCTTTGTTGGTAGGGAGCTTTTGGCTGTGTAACTAACTCCCTTAAAATCTGTGATTTCTGGGACTGTGAAAGCAAATAATCCCAATTTAAAATCACAGTAACAATTGTTGGTGACTGAAATGAGTTTCTCAGCCTTGTCAGTGTCTGATGGATTGTTTGACACGTGTAAAGCAAGTAAAAAAGGAAACCCCTGTACACTGTAATACAATCCAGCCCAACGATCATGGTTAATGTTACTGTTGTGAATGTCACAGCGGTTTCATTTATTGTCTAACACTGACTCAAGATTTTGACATTTTTTAGGCTGAACACAACATGAAACAGCCTGAAAAAGTATCAGTGGGTTGACTGAAAAGTGTAAACTATTGAATCATGGTGTTATTAGAAAGAGAGATGTTCCTAAATTTCCTGACTTTCTGTGAGTGCCAAGCCAAATTATAACCAAATTATTTTGTACACTGCATGCCTAAAATTGCATGAGAACATGCATTTAAAACTCTATTTTGCAAGTATAATGATGCATTGCCATGATTTCACTCCTCAACTATTAGAACAGCAACCTTAACGTCAACTGTATTAGGCATGATGCCCACAAAACAGAAGAGCCACAACCCATAATCAGAAGGAGCTCAAGTAATGGAAAGAATCTGAATCTAAAAGCTTTAATGGTGCTGCTAAATTGCTCTGCCACTTTAACCTCAGTGCCAGGCCAGATGTGAGGAAAAGATTCACATCTGAGAGCTGAGAACCATGAACCCAAACGTTTGTAGTCTCTAGGTATATCAATCGTCCAACTTCATGCAGAGGCAGTGAACTGACATATGTGAGCACACCCACAGCAACACACACAACCGAGGGTACACTAACACGGGTAAGCTTATGCACGCCCGTACAGGTCCTCTCAAAGGAAAATGAAATATGGACGATAAATAATAAATAGGAGTTGAAAAGAACTGGTTAATGTTTTATGAATCTGGGACATCATCTCACAGTCAGGCTGCAGGGTTTTGCCTCTTACTGCATGACACATGCAGAAATAAAAGAAACACAGAAAGGAAGCGAGAGAGATGTAAAAGAAAATCACATCATAATCAGAACAACATTCAGGGAGAGCTTCCATGGACAAGACAGATTCTATGAAACCAGAGGAACATGCTCATCATACACAACAGAGAGACGTGACACACTTAGATGCCAAGCCAAGAGGACAGAGCAGAGGCAGTGCACTGTGGTCTGAAGAGGCCTTAAATATTTGCAGCTGTTTGGCTCAGGAACTTCCCCTTTGAACATCTGGAGACCTAATGTTAATCAAGACTAATCAGCATGCAATTAAGGGTAAACCTAATATTATCAGTGCCAACACAGTGTTCCATGGGTGATGCTTGATAGACCGTCAGGACGTACAGAATGAGCGAGAGTGATACAGTGTCACATTTCAGCTTGAAGGACAATGTCACAGGCAGTGATACCCTCTATGACGTGCATGCACGCACAGTGCTTCCTAAGGGAAGGCAATAGGAGTCAGCTGTGCCCTGGTGTGTATACTCAGCTCACCTTGTATGAGAATGCGCACATCCCGGCTGCGAAGGTTGATGTCATTGGCAACCTCGCACCTGTAAACTCCAGAGTCATTCCGGTGGAGGGGACGCAGGAAGAGCAAAGTGCTGTTCACTATTTCCACCCCCTCTGGCATTTCACTGTCCAATCTGTGATACACAAGAGACATGAACATTTAGACACACAAAGACACACCTACAACAAATATCTTACTATGAAATCATGTACATGTGACATTTTATTTGGGATGTATGATAAATTAGAACTTGAAAGTTTTAAAATAAACATTACTACTAGCCTTGGGTAACAAGTAAAAACTCAGAAGAGAAAAGAAAGATGCCCTACACACAGGTTTACACACCTGATCCATCTGAAGTGATGAGCTGGTGGGTTTGCGTTGGCTTTGCATGTCATCTGAACGTTTTCCCGACCCACGTACCAGTCTCCATCATAGCCCACAACTGAGATATCAGGAGCAACTGCAGAAAGACAAGAAACAAAAACAAATACTGAGGAACCACTACAACTTAACCAGAAACCTAACAACCTTAGAAAACTGATCAACTGAACAGACAGAGCAGTAACTGCTCTGCTCAGTCCAGCTCATCAATGCTGTTCTCCTATACTCTTCACTGCCAAATTATCATGGGATTTCTATATCTATATCCATCTATATTAAATTAGTTCCTCTGTTAGTTGCTATTTGTTCATAGAAAGCTACTCATACTACAGTATGCAGGATGTTGCTCCATGGCTTTAGACTTGTCAGTTTTTTTGTTTTGTTTTTTTTCTGCACCACATATTGAATAAGCATAAAATCCTTGGTTGTTGCCATCAGTCACAAAACCTTAAGTCAGACCAAAGTTAAATGCATCTGTCGAACAAAAAAGATTTTCAAGGAGGTCATTTTAACCCTCTTGCTAGTCTATTTGTAGCTCGTGCAAAAGTCCCATTTGTGCCCCACAGAGTACAGATATGTACTGTAACATCTATGGGGGCTTACTGACAGGAAACATTTACACTTTTGACAGTTTAGGAGCAGACACGACTATGAACTGACACAGAAAAGCCTACAGAATTTGAAAAAAAAAAAAAACCATAGAAAACACCAAGGAACAAGTCTTTCAAAAATCATAATTAACACCTGTAAGGAGTCTGTGTGACTAGTCCTTGATTTCATCCCTGTCAATTCAGCTGTTTCTAAAGTGAATTGCTGTTGACATGCTTCAAATAAATCAAACATCAACGCTGACAAGACCAAGGTTTATCAATTGTCTGCTGCTGAAAATCAAATACCTTTACTTTTAAGGCTTTAAGTCCTGAACTTTCTGTTAAATACAACGTTTAAATGTTTAAGGAAAGAAAGGCAGCTGTATTTGTCCCCATCCATTTACAGCCAGGCTTAGACCTCAATCCAATCTATTTTAGAGTGTAGACTCTACTGAACTCTTTAATCTACTCACTTTAGCCCTGCACGTTTATTTTGACCCGATCAGTCTAATAAATTCCTGAACACCTATTGAAAACTGACCTTTTTCACAAGCATGTCATCCATAAAAATATACATATTTATAGCACTTGTTTCACTCGTGTTAAGAATACAACATACAGTATTTACTATAGGGCTCTCTACCAACTGTTAATATGTTACCCCACATAGCCACTCATAAGATACCCACACTGCACATTGAGCTGGTAGGGGATCCTGAAGTCACTCTGCAGAGCGGGATGGCGGACCACACAGGTGAGTGTGTGGCCTTGGACGTGGCGTGTGGGCTGCCAGAGGTAGCGCACTTGCGTGCTGGTGGTGCCGTTGACCTCATCAAATAGCTGCACTTCTGACTGGCCAAAAAGATTGGATTCCCAGGACACCTCAGCAGGAGGCCGGGCCCGCTCAGCAATACAGGTGGCCACCACAGTTTCATTGCCACCGTCGATCAAGGCAGTCGACCCTGCAGACACGTAGACCTTCGGCTCCACTGTGAGTCAGAGAGTGAGTAAACATTAGGAGAGAAGGTTATTTTTTTATTTTATCAATACCACTTTTCTTTTCCTGCATCTTTAATTCTGTTTTCTTCACCTCTGTCATTTCTCTGCAGCAGAGTCCAACCCATCATTAGCAGCTCTAACCACCCCTGTGATCTGTGAGTGAATACACATACACCCATTGTGTTTGTGAACCAACAGTGACAACCTGTGTCCAAATTAAAACAAAAAGGGTACTCCCTTCAGAAATACTGTACTGGAATCTGCTGTTGCTCCCATCAACAAGTCCTTTAAAACAAGGGTTAATACTAGACACAGACTACATCAATGTTTTCTGATGCTGTAAAACTCATTGCTCTCCCTCTACTCGCTCAAGAATTTTCTCTCCACTTTATCCAACTGACTGTTTTATCTTTCTGTATGATTTTGCATACATTTACTATATCTTAATACAATATCTGACTAAATGTATTGTTACTGATACTGGATTATTGATTTCAGTGTATCGTCCAGCCCTAACAATCAGACATCTAATAGCAAGCACTGCCTTATCCTGATCTGCTTAGATCCTTTGACAAGTGTCGGTATCCACAGGTTGGCATTAGGGCTACTAGTTTTATTTCCACTATCAATTAATCTGTCAATTTTCTTGATAAAACAGTTACTCGTGTGGTCTATAAAATGTTAGACAAGAGTGGAAAATGCCAATCACACTTTCCCAGAGCCAAGGTAATGTCTTCAAGGGTCTTGTTTTGTAGAATCAAAAGTCCAAACCCCAAAGATATTCAATTAACAATCAGAAGACAAACAGTATATTCACATTTGATATACTTACCAAGCACATTGACAGTAGTGGAGGCTTGAGTGTTTCCCAGAGGAAATGTAGCAACCTTACAGGTATAGATCCCAACGTCAGCAAAGCCCACATTTTCCAGTACAATGGTGGCATCGTGAGAGGAGGGTGAACGAAAATACAAGCGGTGGCCAAACTCTGGAGGGATGGAGATGCCAAACTCTGGGTTGTAGACGGCAACTGTGACAGAGCCTGAAGGCAGACGGCGCTCCCAGGAGCTCTGAGTAAGAGTAAGGTTTGCGCCCACCTCCACCCTACACTCCAGTGTCATATTCTTTCCCAGCACAGCACTCACTCTCTGAGGCACCACCACCTGACTGCCCCACACACCTGCCAAAGAGACATACAAAAACAAGACTGTAGCTACATGCAATCATGTTCAACTGCAACAGTTTTGGATAATTCAACACCATTAATTAAAGCAGTTGGAAATGAAAAGCACTTCACACTGCACCTTTGATTATTAAAACATCTTTATGCCTACTTCTCTTTAACCATAATCCCATTAGTCCAATTAGTGCTGTAATTGTTCATTTGTACTTATCCAGAGCCCCTCCTTCAATGTGAGAAATCCACTGCTGGCAAAAAAACATTAAACCTTAAAAATTCATGATCTTCAGTGATCTACCATCATCATCATCTGTGTGCCAAAGCACTTTCTGGTTCAAGCTAGGGCTGCAACTAACAATTATTTTCATTACTGATATATCTGCTAATTATATGGAATTAGTGAATTTCTGTCATTTTTTGTCTAGATTGTTGCCAATCATTTTCTGTTGATCAAAGTGATTAATCAACCAATTGATAGATAAGATAGATCAAGATAGATCTTTTGCTTTTTTGTGTTTTATATGACTTTAAATTGAAAATCTCTGAGCTCTGGACTGGTCGTATTTAAGACATGCAAAGATATCACTTCCAGTGACATATAGATTTGGCAGACACTTCTGGTTGATAGAAGTATACTGCTTTCCTCTACTCAGTGGCACAGATTACATTTTCTATTTAAAGATATCAGAAGGGATTATCAGAGTGGACAAGTCATCAGTCTGGCACTGTGTGAAAAATCAAGAATACCACGACAGCATCAGTGAGTATAAGAGTATTTCTGGTGTTTCCTCTGACGTCAGTTGTTAAAAAATAGTTCATGTGTGCACAAGTTCATTACCATCTGATATCTGTGGGTATCAGACTATAATCAGGGCTTGATACCACCACAGCAGGCGTTGGGATTTTTTAACAAATAACACACAGCTGACTGTGTGACTGACTCTATCCCATTGATGAATTTGTTTTTGTCTCTATAGCTTTCCTCCACCTGACCTGAATTCAGGAATAAAAAGCAGGCTGTCTGTATGTCCTTTGTCCAAATATAACTAACCCATGCACTCTGTCACCTGCACTTGTCAGAAATGTGGCATGTCTTGAAAGCAGGAGCTCAGCATCGTGTTGAGGAAAGTCAAAGGGATATGAAGAGAACAGACTGCGACTGGCAGGGAAAAAAAATGAGGGGAAGAGATATGCTAACATGACGATGACATCATCGCTGAGAGAAGAAAAAGAAGGCTGAGTGAGGAGAGGCGAGAGCGAAGTCACGTCTGAAACACAAGTGAGAGGAAATGTATCACCAGGATTCCGGCAAACAAAAAACAGAGGAGTTACGTTACTGATTTAGAAAAGAAAATATAACACCGCTAGACTGCCAGAGCCTTCAACCAGATCACTAATTGCAACAAGCTGCCAGCAGGAAGACATCATCATAAATCAAAACCTGCTGCGCTGCTTGGCAACTGACTCCAAATATTCTATTGTTGTTTTGCCAAAAACAGCTCTGTCTCTGGCCAATCACCCTCTAAAAAGGCCATGTCCTCAAATATTAATACTGCAGAAGGAAATTTCCCTACCCCTAAAATATGAAGAACAAATGTCTGTTTTTTAAAAATCTTTTTTATTTATTTATTTAGTTGTAGTGCCACTGAAGTAAAGTTTGTATTTGTGAGAACACTGTACTTATTTGACAGTGCTTCTAGTTTTCACCAGTTTTCACCAATATTAGGTTCAAATGTTAATTATAAGGTTATTAGAGCTTCCAGATGAAAGAAATCCAGATTACAGCTAAACCAATTATAGTGTCACTCATTTGTCAAATCTGGGAATTAATATGTTAGATTATATTATATTTGAAATATTACTTAATCCACTTGTGAAATTTAACGAATGACACAGCTTATGATTTTACACTTTTTATATGTTGGCTGAGGTGGGGCTGTAAATAAATATCAAAAATACAAGCCAAATGCTTAATTGTGGATATTAAATCTTGATGGCATATTTTTTTGGCAGAGTAGGCATCATGAGTCATCGTGTTGCTCATACAGGGAAAGTGAAGCAGATATCAGTCCAACAGTGGGGACATATTCAGCTGTGGAGGCTGTGGTACACTAATCTTGAATTTATGTGCTATTTAGAGCAATGCATTGTTCTCTAACACATGCACGCATGCACATACTGACACTGTAAATCAGCCATGTTGAGTTCAAAGTTGACCCATAACCTCTGCATTACAAAGATAAGTTCAAGTCTGTCTAAGAACAGTAGTCAGATGCCTGTATGTACACTGAAACAGATTTTCCTGGCTGTAATCATTCATCTTTTCATACTGGCCAATAAGAGATCTGCTCCTAATGCACTTCAAATGTATGTGATGGAGACAAAATCCACAATCCTTGTTCTGTGCATAAATGCAGTCCAAACTTTAGCTGAAACTTGTGAGTTAAGCAGTCAGATTTAGACAAATCAAGTGAGTAAAAGTATGAATTTCCCACTTTGTGTTATCATCCCTCGGCATAGAAACACTCTAGAAACATAAAGAGGGAATATTGTATTATAAAGACTGTAACTTTGGATGATACCCACTCAATTTGACTAACTCAGACTGTTAAAGCCTCATATTTGCTTAAATAAACTTTAAAGAGTTACACAGAACAAGGACTGTGGATAACTTCTATTAGAGACACATAAGGAAGATGTTTTTTCATGGGCAGTCTGAGCAGATTCCAGCAAGCAAAAACTGTTTCAGTGTACATCTGGCACCTGACTATGGCACTTGAAAAGATGTGAAACTATTCTGTGAAACAACGATCACTCTCATTTCTACTAGCAAATCAAACACAGTACACTCAGTTAATCTAAAATGTAGGCTGTATTACTCTTTTTTCTTTAATAACTGATTGAAACATTTAAAAACGTGTTAAATACTGCACAAAGCAAAAAGAGAAAAATGTGATGCTTGATTACCTGTGACATCCCACATCACTGAATATAAACTAGACATCATTTGAGTTTGTCTGTTGGCAAATGGTATTTAGATTTATGGTATTGGTATTCAGAACAACAAAGTTTTCATTTAGATATTACTGGGAGTGCATCATTACTATTAAGTTGCTTGCAAAACTGTACCTCAGCTGCTATATGAGGCAGATCTCCCTGCTCAGACAAAGACAAGGATACACCGTGTCCTCCAATCTGTTTATACTTTATGTTTTACTAAATGATTAATCAAACGTGCAATTGCCTGTGTATTCTTTTCTGCTAGCATACTGTTAGCCCACAATATCTAATATATAATGCAAACAGAGCCATTCTAAAAGATATGGAGGCTTTCCTTCCTAATTACTCCCATATCACAAATTTTGCACTATGCACAGCTCACAACTTCCTCCAAGGAGTAGTGGAGCTGTTCTGCATATAAAGGGATCGCCCCAAGCTTATGTTTGCTATTGGTTCAGTTGGTGAAGTTAATTGGTAAGTTGGTTCCAAACAGTATCCTCCATACGAGGGATAAAGTCAGGTGATCAAGTAAGGAGGCAGAGAGCTGAGAACACATTTAAATAAACTGGTACTTAATTGCACAGACTGTGCATGTCAGCACAAATGCCTCATGGCAATGTATTTAATGGTCACTGCTTAAAAAATAATTTGGAAAAAAATTAATAAAGAAACCATACAAGAGTCAAACTTTCTAAATGAAAACATAATGCGCACTATTTGTCCGTCTACTTAAACAGAAATATAAGTGGTTTGCATAAAATGTTCAAAATGCCACACCTCAATCCAGATGGTAACCACTGCATAATACACTGTAAGTGAGCCTTTTCCTCATGTAGAAAATTTTATCAGGTACAGTAATGAGGCTAGATGGCAAGAACAACAGCACAGATAAGAGGAAAGAAACAGCATTTCCCCTCTACTGTATATGTAATGGAGGAGGTATAGCGACTGCATTAAATTTTTACTGGTGACATGACGACAACCTTACATAAGCGTGCCCTCATTTCTCCAACTCAGAATAAAAAAGTGATGAGAATAAGGGCAAAGTCTATCTGATCTTATATGCAGCCTATCTTGACATAGCAATAACAATGTTTTCTCTCTTCATCTTTAGCTTTCAGAGATAAAGAAAAGACACTGCTTTAAGTTTCTGCTATCCTTATATCCTCAAACAGAGCAGCTATTGTAGACACGTTCAGTTTGGTTTGCAGATGCAACACAATGTGTCTCATTCACACAGAGTAGAAAACAGATTATAGATATCCTGGCATCAAGGACACATTGCTCCCTGGGGACACTACTGCTCGTTCTCACTTTAGTCAATATTACCTTCACATGCACCACTTATGTGGCAGCAAGTATATTAATATGTGTGTCTTGCCAGAGGGCAGCGTGTCTTGTTAAAAGTGGAAATCAGAACATAAATGGTGATGGTGTTAGGGTGGAAGTGCCAGAGCCAGCTGTGCTGAGCCGGACAGGGAGGGACTGAATAATCATTTGACAGATTGATCTTATCTGACCTTCAAATCAACTTTCAGCACTGAAATTCACACATTCTTAAACGGACTTCTTGGTTCTGATGAGCCGTCCATCAGTGGTAAATCAGTTCAGAGCCCATTCATTTGATTTATGTCTTGATGATCAATCAATCTTTTTAATTAATTAAAGTTTTGTTGTGAGAAGAACACTGAGCTAACTTGCCACGTGTATACAGTCGGCATACAGACTTAAAGGTACACTGTGGAGTTTTGCACCACTACTGGCGCTGTGGAGCGACGTTTTGCCGAGCTGGTCGGTTCTGTTTGCCCCTTGTGATCTACTTAAAACTGAACAAAGATGTACAATCACGTGGTTGATATGAAACGCATTTTTAGCTGACTGCAGACAGCAGTAATGTAGTCAAAGAGATAGAGGCCCATCACATGATGTAAATCACTGAAGGTCCTAAAATGTTTAAAACTACTAAAATATCCAATTGATTCATCAAGTGCCAGTTTTGGTGTTTTTCTGCCCCCTCCTGGACAGGAACACAATGAATGCAGCTTTAATGAAACATAAAATGTGTTTGGGAGTTCCCCTTTAAGGCCTAGACATTATTAGCTGTAAGGATGTGCATCTACTCTGCATTCAACAGAGGCACAAGGTCAAATCCCTCATTGAAATGTACAGCAGACATAAAATGAAGCTAGTCAAATGGGCACATGTCTCTGCTCCTTAACTTGAACTCTGTGAAAGAGGTAAACAGCCTGTTTAGGAGTGGACTTTGGGATCCAGGTAATAACATGACATAATGACAGAACATGCAGTACATTAATAATGTGGTAGAAGGTCTCTAAGTCATTTCGTTTGTGTCTCACATCAAGGCTTGAACAAAAGAGTTGGGGATCTCTCTCTGATTTCCATCCTAGTACAGGAGCCCAGACATTTTCTTCTCTGCACACTGTCTACTGCTGTGAACAGACCCAAGTACAAAGAAGCCCCTCTACAACGTAAAACAGTGGCATAAAGCTGTATCATGGCATGTGCAGTTCATTTTCAGTAAGCGGTGGATAAGGCTACTGATGTGACATCAATGTGCACACCCATACTAGAAGAAGGTATGATGATTAGATAAACTTGGTTCTCTCTAAAGTCCTTCTTAGTCACAAGAAAAAGAGAAACCCTACTGCAATGTAACACAATCCAACAGAGCAGTCACGCAACAAATGCTAACTTCATACATCTTTATGAAAGTTAAGTTATGAGACAATAGTTGACTCTAATCTGCAATGATTTTTGGATGCACTGTGCGATGGTGTTGCACTGAACTATATTGCACAGAAAAATGTTCAGTCAGCATATTAGGGGTCTTTTTTTTCCCACCTTCAGATGTGGTAAGGGAACAAGTGTGGGGGAGAAACAAAAATCATCTGGCCTGATTCACTCGTGGCTCAGCGAGGGCTTCAACTGGGCTGCAAAGGCGGGTCATTAAACTACTGATTATCCTACACACACACCTACATGCCAAATTTAAACATTCTCATAAAAAATGTGTTTCATGAGTCCTATGTAATAAAAGATTATCAATATACATATATATTAGGCAAGTTTCTTAATGATTGAGAGAAATTAGTAATTGTCTTTTTTATAGAGCTTTTTTTTTTTTTTTTTTTTACAGAGGCTGCTGCCTGTAGGCAACACATCCTACCACATATTGCATTATTCACCCCTGCATTCTCCCTGGTTTCTTTTAAATACATCATGTGCTATCTAGAGGGAGAGTTGGAGCTAAGCTGTAGTATCCTTGCTTTCTGAGTTTTTACTTTTTAATACTGCAGGACCACAGCATCGGGCCCAAAGTTAGGGTGTTTCAGAGTGGAGTTAGCAAATTGCCAACCCCTTGATTAAACCATAATGAGCTCAGGCTCCTCTGCAGGCACATAGTGGCAGACCCTCATCCCGACCTGGGAGGTGACATTTCGCGTTGTCTTCTCTGGTGCCACAAATGTTAAGTTCCTCAACATTTTTGCAACATTGTTACAAAGCGTAGCATCATCTCACTTTAACAGAAAATGTTTGTGGAGCTAATATGGCTGCCACTGAATCTGCAATGACCCAAGTGTAGGTTGAGTATATATAACAGAATATCACTGCTTGTGCTCCTCGGCGGTTTCTATGGACTGTTTCTATGGCAGCCTCGGGTCGCACCATGATCCGCGGTGGTGGCGCTGACTAGCTACCTCTCCGAAGCGTTGAAGTGAACTTATAACCAAGTTTCTCTCAGTCTTTGAATGACACCTGCTAAACTTGGTAAACTTGCAACTTAATTTAATCCTCAGTTACAGCACGCGGGTGTCGCCAGTTTCCACTGAGATTTCTGCACGACGCGTGAGCCAGTCGGCTCCCTCTCAAAACTTCTGGGTAGCGCTAGTAGAACAAATGAAACTACCACACAAAATTCAGGACTCACCTGTAATACTGCACAAGAGGTGAATTAACACGACCTTGCCCTGCTGTCTGAAGTAACTCCGGTGAGAAGGCGGTAACATTTTGAAAAGCAGTGCAGCCTCCTGCTACAGGACCCAGGCGTAGGCGGCATGCCAGTTTAACGGTATGTGCTGAACAGAGGAACCTCCTCAGCAACAACTCCGAACTGCATGTGGACTGTACCATCTGCACGGCACGGAGCGGGGAGGCCGGGAGCTCACCTGACAATGGGAGTAAACGATCATTTGTCGAGGTTCCACA
Source organism: Lates calcarifer (assembly GCF_001640805.2). Taxonomy (NCBI): domain Eukaryota; kingdom Metazoa; phylum Chordata; class Actinopteri; family Centropomidae; genus Lates; species Lates calcarifer. The sequence goes on from NC_066852.1 coordinate 11,532,180, forward strand.
GTAGTTTCCCCCTGGAGGAAGGGTCCATTAGTATACACATTACGTCATCTCTGTTGATAACCCGACATATATTGATTCATCTAATCACTTTATTCTTCGCTATCTTTGACGGATAAAACACATATATCTGCATATTTTAGGAAAAGGTGCCTTTAGTTTTATTTTTTTGTTAGTCAGTCAGCAGGATATCCAGAAATTATTGAACAGATTCCAGTAAAATTGTGTGGAAAGTTAGGGCAGTTAATTAAGGAGAACTGATCCGTTTGGGTGCAAATGAGGCCATCGTGTGAACATATTAGAAATAACGTTTTCTTTTTAAACTCTAGAACTTCAAGGGGTAGAAACAATTTCTTTCTTGATACAACTATAGATGGTCCAATCCATAGACTGTCATGTAGGTTTAAAAAATCACCATGACTTTAATTCAGTATTCTTGAAATCTGGTACATAACTGATCATTACTGATCCTGTAAAAAAGAAGCATACTTCACTGATAATACTTGCATCATACAATTGCAACCATTTTATATATTTGTGCCCTCATCAACAGGGGCAATCCTCTGAATATTACTTTTTTACAGGTGATATGTCATAGCAGGAAAAGCTCAGGAGTAATTACTGCTTCCAGCTCTGTGGTCCTGGTGCATTGCACGATGGTGTACTTGTATGGCCTCCTTGGACACTTAAGTTGAACTGAGCCATTGTAAATGTTATTACTCTCACCAGTTTTTGCTGCTAAGACAACTCAAAATGTCTGCAGTCTGGCTATTCATCCTGGGTGGGTGGGGTGGGTGTTCCTTGTAAAAAATCATGACATTTAAAGCCCTGTGGGTATGAGAATATGTCTGTGTTATTCAGGAGCTCATGGTGATGTTATTTCAATCTACAATGTTATCACAAAAGGATGGTCTTTGGACTACTCCGTTCTAATTTTTCTCACCGGACGTACGGTTGAATTGGTGATGGCTGTCACTGTCAAACACTGAAGTTTTGAGGTGACGCTTTAAGGTTGTTGAGAATTGTAATGTTTTCTCTTGGTGGTTCGTTACGGCTGCGTGGGTCTGTCATAGGTGGACATATGTAGCTTAAGCTGCTGCCCATATCCAGCTAGTCAACAAGTTAATCTCTGCAAAGAAAATGGGGGTGGGATGGGGTGTGGGGGTTGCGGGGGCAGCACCCCCTCCTGCTGACAGAAAGCTAACCAGGTCAGTGCTTTAATTTGAGTCTCACTGCTGTCCTCTGGAGAGCCACAAGGGATACAATTACGCTCCCACCACCCTGTTCGTGTGCAACTCAACAGTGCAAGAAGTTTGTGCACGTGAGTGTGCATGCGAGCATAACAGCATGTTTTTTTTTTTTCAATCTGTCTTGAAGTGAGTAAAATGAGTGCATCAAATATTCCCATTGTTCTTAAGTTCAGTCAGAGAATTTTGCCTGGAGTGCAGTGCATCAGCTTGAAAGCTATATGTTTCTGTGACAAAGAACTTGTGATGAGGGAGAGAGGAGCAGACTTAAAGACTGCATAATTCAATTTAGGGGCTTCTTCTAAAATCACAGTCATATTAAAATTTGTACATTATATAGTTTCCCCCTGACTTTTCCACAACCTTTTGTAATGGAGCAGGAGACTTTTCCATTTTTCCACTTTTTTCTGCTCTTTCTTTCATGTTTCCTTTTTCTTTCATCAGCATCTTATTCCTGTAATATAACTTCCATTTCTTCCTTATCTCTTACAGATATATCAAGGACCTTTTGAATGAGTAATCACAGTCAAGTGTTTTACAACCACTGGAGTTTTAAGCTAATGAATTTATATGGATAAACTCACAGAAACACATGTACAATCCACTAGTCCTGTAATAAATAGGGCGTGTTTATGTCCATCCTCTGTGTGTGGGATGAGCAAACTACGGGAAATGTCTCACTCAAAGAATTGAGAGTTGTTTTTCTTTCTTGCATGGACACGCTACACGCTACATTAGAAAAAGTCTTTGGGCTCTTCCCTCAAATCACATCTCAGTTAATTAGGAAACACAACAGAGATCAACTGTGCCCTCCCTTGTTCATGTATTTGGCTCAGAAATAATTCTCTGTTCTGGATGCACTCCCTGTGAACACAGTAGCCTATGGAAACACCACAACACAGTGGAAAGAGTGACACATAACCAGTGTGACCAAAACTGAAACTGACGCTCTGCTCATGAAACTAACCATTATTAAACCAAAAACCACAGAATCCATTTTCTTGGTTGAGGATGTGAGGGATTTTTCGATCATGATAAAAACCTTTCCCTTCTGCTCTCGCGCTCTGAACCAAAGCTGCTCTCTGTCACCAGGTACTCTTGCTCTCTGGAATGTTTTTCACCCCTTCAAGTGCTCTTTCATGAAGGCCAGAGAGGTATTGAGAGGGCTTCAGGATTGTGGCGGAGTAAAGATCGGTTAAATTAGTCCACCTCCCGCTCAGACACTTCTTTTATTCTTTGGGTCGGCACCTCCCTCCCTGTTTACCCACATAAATTGGTCTCTCTCTGCGTTCTGTCTCTGTCCTTTTTCCTGCACAAGTGTCCATCTGGACTGTGAGAAAGAGGAGGGGACAGGAATTTCATCAGGAATATCATTGGTTCCTAACATTGCTATTTTCCATTACCTCAAAGAAGTTTCTTCATGTGGGATTCACTGACACATGCAGACTAAAATGCAAGGGCTGTAGTTGGAGCCACAGTGTTTACTGTAGAACTATTTACAAAGCAATGGTGACATCTGCTGGCTAACTCTTCTCATGCAGAATCAGCTCTACCTGATGGATTTTACACATTTTAAAATGTGTCTTTCATCTTATAACAGCACTCTCATATCAGTGTCATTTTTGGTTATAACCTTATGATTTTAAGCCCATTAGTATGAAACAGGTTACATATTATATCTTTACAATGTTTAAGGGAGTTGAAATCAGACAAACATAATGACATAAGACAACTGCCGTCACCTGTAGTACTCCATTGATATTATTTGAGAATATGTATTTAAACTGATGGGCATATATATTTTTTGAATTATTTTTCTTAGAAAGTTTAATTACACAGAAATGTCACCATCTTTCTTTTCAAACAAGCTGTATTACATATGGAAACACAATTTCAGTATTTTTGTATTCTTCATAAATTCTGTGTTTTAGTGTTTGTTTTGGTCAACTAGTGCCATATCGCCTTGTCACTGGAAAAATAATATCAAAACAGCAGAGAGATATTTTTGCAGCAGAGATAATTATTTGCTAAAATAGGATACTATTTATTTCTATTCTGTTTGATGACAACTGACAAAAAAACATGTTATAATGTTCTTTATAAATTTTCCCATATAGATATTGAATTCATGACTTTGGTATGGGTTAAATTTAGTTAGGTAGCCTGGATATACCTTTCAAACAGCCAACAGTCAACATTCTTATAGTTTAATTCAAACTGTATTACAGAAAGACATGGCAGAGATATTCACAAGCTTCACATGACACTTCTACAATATTTACTTCCAAAGTCATGCTGTGGCTGATCCTGGATGCATTATATTTATAGGAGGGATAAGATGTTACAGCTGGGATGACAATGTTCCCCATGAAGTGATGTGGATGAAACATTAGTAAACCTCATGTGTCAGGTAAAAATTTCTGAACCTTGTGTCACAAACTATTTGTTATAAGATGCAGGTATGATTTTTCCCTCTAATAATACAACTTAAAGGAAGTTATAAGAAATACATTTCTGTAGTTATTATCCATAGAGCTATCACTGATATTGCAGAAACAACATAAGACCATACATTGATGATTAGATAGTATGCTAAGATATAAACGTTTTTTGTCATAGATATTGTGTCTCACTGCATGTAATATTAAGCCAGGTAATTGTATGTATGAAAAAAACAAACAAACAATGTTTTGTGGATTTAAACAGTCAACCCTTTCATGCACTTCTGCAACCATCTTCATGGGTTGCATGATTTTATAATGATTATTACTTAAAAACATGAATATAGTTATAATTAGGATAAAATGTACAAATAAATAATGGAAAGTGATTATGAATCTTGTTAAACAATAGAGATATTTAACAGAACAATTTGTTGTCATTTCTAACAGTGGATTATCAACACATGGTTCACAGAACACAAATTTCAGTATTTAGTATTTAGAGTGAAACTGACGCGTATGCAATATGGAATGGCTTTTGTACACAAATTGATAAGAAGTGATTAAAAAGCTGCTGCACTTTGTTATCAGTAAAATCTGAATTCATCCATCACCACTATTAGATTGGCATAACAGTTTTAACAGTATCTTAAATCATGTGAAAGAAACAGACAAAAAATAACGATTTACATCATTTTAAATTCTGACCTGCGTCTGACCATCTATTATACACCTTGTCATGCACTCAAGTAAATGAGTCAAATAAACTTGTCATCTGCAAATATGAATTGGCATTTCTACACGACATGATTGTGCAAGAAAAAAAAAAGAACACAATTACTGCATTTGAAATCAAGTCTTAATAACTGGCCTAACTGTGGTTTTGAAGCCAAAGCTGAAATAGTATTTGAAGACGTGTCTGAAGGTGTTATCTCTGAGGCCATATATGAGCGGGCTCAAACACTTGGGGAAAATGATGACACCTAAAAAGAGGGCATACTGAATATGAAGGGCCATGTCAGGATTTATGTTCCACAGGCTACTGGAGTTCATCATATTAAACAGAGTGGAGGTGAGGCAAAGACACAGTTGAAACAGGTGCAACAGCACTGTCCTGTGGGCCTTAGTGGCACTGCGGATATTAGACGAGGCTGACTTCACAGTAATCATGATAGCAATGTATGTATAAATGATAATCAGGCTCACCGATACAAAATACAATATGGTAAAGGCTTTGTTTAAAGTGGAATAAATCTGCAGCCTGAAGACACTGTTCTTGTTGCAGAACCTTGGAACAGTGAAGCTTGTGTTCTCAAGACTGACAAACAGGAGAAGCTGGGTGAATGAGTCTACAGAGGCCATTGTCCACATAACAGCAATGGCCACTCTTGTTGTCCTGCTGGTGGCAATGTCAGCGTACCTCAGAGGAAAACAAATGGCAACATACCTCTCTAGGGACATGGCAGCGAGGTTGAGGGGTGACATTTTAACGACAATGGTTGCAAACAGTGTGACGATAATGCAAATGTAACTGATCATTTGGACCATGGTCACAGCAAAGATGTACAGCAACATGCTGACTAGAAGCTGCAGAGAGTCAGTGAAGAGCAAATGGCCAAACAGGATATAGCGAGAGGACTCCAGCAAGACAGGCTTTTTCAACAAGGCAAACAGCATGACTCCATTTATGTACAGGAAGAGAAGACATGGCAGCACAGACAGCAGAGTTTTGACAGGTGTCTGATTCAGCATCAGATGGGTTACTTGTTTTGTGTTATTCATGGCCACAGCTTAATGCAGTATCTGTAAAGGCATGGCGTACACAAACACATCAGACTGACCCTTAATCAACATTATGAATCAAACATGTTAAATAAGGAAGATGGACTGAGATAAAGTCACAATTTTCATGAGTTAAATACTAAAAAAAGTAACAATTATAGTATTACAACAGATAAAAAAATACTTCATACCTAACCTAGTTAAAGGAATGATAAATAAATTCATTATATGTCTGATACATGTTACTTACATGCCACCGGTTTGGTCTGACTTCATCTGGTTATGAAGTTTCGGTGGACAAATCTGAGAGGTGAATCAGGCTCCAGCTGATCACCTCCTTTTTTATAAGTAATTTGTGTCTTGACATCATCATCTGTGTCAGTTTAACAGCCAGTCAAAGCTCTGCATCGGTCATGGTCTCTTTGAAGGAGTAAGAGTTTGAGAAATTCTGTGTTAAAGCAGAAAATGTTTTTATTTTGACCATATTTAGCATAAAATCAGATCATAGCTGCTTTATTACTGTTTCACATTGTTGAACTTCAGTGTACAGTTTACCAGAATATGTAAATTCAGTGGGGGGGATTTCTAAATGACCTTTGACAAATTATATTTGTGAAAAGTGATCATGTCAGGAACCACAAATATTTTCATCACAAATCAATTTTAGAAATTTTTAAAAATAATTTCTATTTAATGGAAATGTCAATGAAAAACAACAACTGTACAATAACCGTGATGAAATGAAGGCATGAGTTCTTTATCCTACTTAAAATACAAACAGGATTTTACACAAAAACTAACTAAATATATACAGTGGTGGGAAAGTCTTTGGACACCCCATGCATTTGTTAAATATTGCATTAAGAATCACTCTTAGGTCTTCAAGTGCAATTTCTTTTAGTACAGTTACAGCCAAAATACTAAACAAATCCTAAAGCCATTAAAAACTTAAAATTGATTGGTTCCATAAAAATACACAAGAAATTTTGAGTATTGGGTCGTTTTGGTACCAGTGATCCAGTAATGAAGGTCGTGCTATCGTGTCTATATAAAGCCAGCACATTTGAAAGTTCTTCAGAGACAAAAATGGCTAAAACAAGGAACCTAACACAGGAAACATGCCTGAAGATACAGATTCTCAGCCAGGAAGTGCAGATGCAGTCCTTCAGCAGTTGGATACACTCTGCAGAAATACAAACGAACCAACAGCTTGGAAGACAAACCAAGATCTGGCCGTTCAAAGGGTTTCTTCAGCAAGAAATGACCACATCCTGATCCACATGTGCAGGGAAAACCGCAGAATGACATCACAGGAGCTTCAGCAGCAGTGGTCAAACCAAACTGGTGTCCAGTGTTACACCCACACTGTATGTGGCCCACTTTTGGATCATGGCTTTAGGTCCTTTTAGTCAGGAACTGGAAGACGATTCTGTGGTCAGATGAGTCCAGTTTCCAGCTTTATTCTCCTCCTGATAATGTGAGGGTACACAGAAGGCCAGGCCAAGCATTATCTCCAGCATGTACAGTACCTACTGTTAAGCATGGTGGAGGCAGTATCATGGTTTGGGAATACATAATTGCTGCTGGTGTTGGTCATCTCACTGTCTGTGATGGCACATTGAACTCTGCCAAGCATTGTGCCATTCTCAAAACCCACATGCTCCCTTCTGCACGTGTACTGTTCCGTCGAGGTCAAAACTGGATGTTTCAACAGGATACTGCCCCTTGCCACACATCCAGGGTCAGTAGAACTTGGCTGCAGGAGCGCTGTATCCAGTGGCCAGTTCAATCATGAGCCCCATTGAAAATCTGTGGTGGATTGTCAAAAGGTCTGTTTCAAAGCGTAAACCAAAGAATAGAAGAATTAAAAGCAGTAATTCAAGAAGAATGGGAGAAGATTACCCCTCAACAGTGTGAAAGACTCATGGGGAACATGCCAGCCAGGATTAGAGTTCTACTGTGTGCTAATGGCAGGACTACTAAATATTAATTGGATGATGTGATGGTTTATTTATTTTTTGTTCAGTTTTGTACACATTCTCTGTTATTTGTTGACTTTGATACACAATACACAACAATGTTGAGAACTGACATATTGAAACTCTCAAGAATTTAGTTTTGTTAGTTTTTCTTGTAAACAATAACAAAAAAATATCATTTGTATTTGTTTGTGTCTGTCTAATGCAGCCACACCTTTTGAAACACAAAAAAGATTTTCCCCCAAATATTTCATGATAATATTTGAGATTCTGTAGGGTGTCTGGAAACTTTTTTCCACCACTGTACAACTAATTACTTTAGTGAATAAACATTTAAACATTTAAAATTAAATTTAATGTCACTCTTACATATTAAGGGGATCATTTGGTTTTTTAATGTTCTTTGTAAATAGTTTAATGTTGATACAAAGAGGACAATCAAACATCAGAAATACACTTCATTTGTTGCATTCAGTAGCAGAAATAAACTGCTTTATTGCGTCTTTAGGATCTGTAGATTGAGCTAACATGCATTGACAGTACATCAGTACCAACGATTTATTCATATCACTTTTACACAATTTAAACTGCCCTTTTAATCCTGGTGAGAGGTCCTCCTGTACCAAACCCAGCTGGATCTTTTTCTTTCCTTTCTTGATGAGTGAGATTATTGGGGCAATGTGACATAAAAGACAACAGGCTAAGATACTTATTGTTTTAGGCAACTGAGCTACCAGAGAAACTTAGAGGCTGTCCTTATAGTAAACAGTGAAACTCAGTGGAACAAACAAAAAAAAGTCCTGAGCCCCATATATTTAATGGAGTCGTAAGCTAAGTTGTGTGACCTGCTGATACCTATAGGTTATGACAAATGGTTCAAATGTTAGGCCTATTTTTTAGCAAATGCTGTCACCTTGTCAGGCTCAGCCCTACACTCTCAGTGTTGGAGTAACACTCATCAGCCTAAGCTGTATACTTTGTCAACCTCAGCATGTGCTTTAAGTGGTCGTGTGTGCCATGTTCACAAGACGAGTCCACTTAAACAAAGCTCTAGTTTTGTGCATGAATAAGGAACGACTCAGGGATAACAATGTAAAAAGGTGACAGGGGTTCAACTTTACAACAGGGTTGTGTTCTTGGAGACAGAATTCACCCCACCCTATGTGTCAGATCGCAAGTTTTGGAACCCAACCCCTCCACGCCCCAGCACCAACCCAGCCCTTCCCATTAGCACCACCTCACCCCTGGCTTAGTGATGCCAGCTCCACCAACCAATCAGCTCCAAAGGACATTTAGTCATACCTAAAAGCTGGTCCAGGAAAACTAGCCCACCAAAACAAAACAAAACAAAACAAACTGCTACTCTCACTGACACACCTGTGAGGGAGGCACTTGTGGTGAAAGGAAAGCACTAGAGTAGAAAGAAGGGGACCAAATCTTGAACAGCAGAGAAACGGAAGGCAGATATAAAAAGAAACACTTCAGATGCCTCTTCATCAGAAAAAGATGAGTGCCTGTGCCTTTGGAGCCATTTGCGTACAGCTGTCCAAGAGAGACTTGAATCCAGTGCATGAAATGCAAACAGTGGGCTCATGAAAAGTGCACCCCTGGCAAGACGATTTATGTGTCTCAGAACTGCACTTCTGATGAGTCTGACTGCTGAGGTTTGAGACTTTGCATTATTTGTTTCATTTTTCTTGATCCTGGCATGACAGTGACATGTCTCTAAAGTAAGCACATAAACATACAGTTTACAGTTTAACATGGGTACAGCCAGCCATACTAACATTTATCATGTTAGTGTTTAGCATATTAGCATGCTATGTTAGCACTGATCTTTAAGTAGAGCTGAGGCTGACAGGGGGTTTGCTCATTAGGTACGCTTTTACAAACTTAAGTATTTTAAGCAGCTGGTAGCACTAGATGAAGCCTCACCAGAGCTGTGTAGTTTGATCCTCTGAGGACCAAGAATGTCTGTAATAATAATGTGTTTGACAGTGATGGACATTGTTCTAGTATCTGTACCTGAGGCTTTTTTCTCCTTTGTTCTGACCAGCACCTCGTACCATTTCAATCATTATTTCAGCACCACAGCTGTGGACAGCTCCTACATGTTCATTAGACTGAGGTGTGTGATTGTCATTGATTGATGAGTAAAAATAAATGGCAGATTTGTCTTTACTTTAGATTTTTTACAACCAATGCCAGGTTGCATCACTGATCCATGTCAGTGTTTCCTGAGTGTATCTGGCCCGATAAACACAAAAATAATTCAGTGTAAATAAGTGCTTTTATTAAAGCTGTTATTATAAAGTTACAAGGTGACTTGCAAAGATAAAGAACAGAAATAGTTAGTTGACATCTGTGGTAAGGTCTCCTGCATTTTTATACTTTTTGCTTCGTCTCATATAATTTTCAGAGTTGGAAATGTGTGTAAAGCACAGATGTTGTTTGTTAGGCCCAAAATGATGCAACCAAAAAATTTCTTTCCCTGTTTGGTGCTGTGCACATCAGCATTGTTTACAGACCCAAATCACAGAATGATCTCAGTGGTGTTAGCTCCATGGAGGAAAGTCATTATTGTTCATTAATAATTCAAATGTTTACATTGCACATCACTGTGACATATTTCTGAGTATGCTGATCCATGGAGGGACAATTAAAAGCTTTTAATTCCCTATAGAATATCAAGCACATGATGAAAAACATGTCACCTTTGTCATAAAGTTTAGAAAACTGCAGCTTTGTTTTCCACTTCAGCAGGCCTTGTGTTGTTGTATAAATTGGAATAAGAATAAAACAAAAAACATAATTGTGTTGCACAAAAAATGGAGCGAAAATGTTTGAACGTTTGAATGTCTGAAGACAGTATCTAACCCAAACCATGGATGAAGAGCAAGATAGAATGAATTCTGAGATTTAGATAAAGAGATGTTTAGATTAAAAGAAGTTTACATGCATAACATCAGTTCGATGATGGCTTGAGAAAGCTTTTCCTAAACATTGCAAACTATTTTCGACCTCCAAGCCTGAGCCATTGAGGCAGCACAAAAAGCACTGTCTAGTCATGTGTACACTGTTCACTGAGGAGGAATTTAAATCTGGACTGGGGGAGCAGAATCTCATAAAAGATTTTGTGTTACATTACTTACACCACAATGTGGGTCTGCAAGAAAAACTAAAGGCCTAGTAGTAGACGATCCCTGTGGGCCTAAACCAAAGTCTGTTATCATCTATGGTCTCTGTGAGTGAAATATGTGCTGCGAGTATAAGCTGGGCTTCATCTCCTGCTCTGGAAATAAAAGCTTTATTGTCTAGAGGCAGTCAAACATTTCTCAGTATAACTTGGAGAGTCACAGTGTGTATTATAGGATTTGTGTGCAGCAAATGTACCACATTCAAAATGATCATGATGTCCTTTTACTACACATATCAAATATACAAGCGTAAGTGACATTTGTTTGCTGCATCCATCTTTAATCGTTTGAGTTCAACCATTACAAACACATATCATCAATGATGCAATAACTCTAAATAAAACATTAAAACAAGGAGAGCATTACATTTCAGAAATTTAAAAAAAAAATTGTAAAGGAAAAGTACAATCAAATCCCAGTGTCTGAAAACAAAAATAAGGCAAAGCTGAAAGGCAAAGTATCTACAGAACAAAAGCAACATAATAATAATAATAATAATAATAATAATAATAATTCTTGTTATATTTTCCTTAATATTTTGTTAAATTGTAGGATCACATCGATGACTCTTGAAACGTTTCCTCTATGGCTGCTGGCTATATTTAGACTGAAAACTGGAAATTAGCTGTAGAAAATCAGACAAAGTGAAGACAATGGATTAAAGGAAGACAATGCATCTCTAATAATCCAACAATTGCTTTAATTTGTTAAACAATGTAATTTAATGTAATTGTAAATCTCAAAGACCAAAGAATGCACAATGCAGCTCTGTGTTCTGTGTTTTTGTTAATTTAATTTTTACTTTTTTGTATAAGTATATACATATATTTTTATACATATATAACTTTTATAAAATCAATGATGCACATTCTTTGGTAGGATGTTCACTTACCACAGATATCCTTCCTTAAACTCAGTGAATTTGTGCCGGACCATAAATGTTGCTAGAGCGTCTGCTACCTAACAACAGACGACAGAGGGCTCAGTTTAACAAAAGCTGAATTTTAATCAAACAGTCAAAGAACAATTAAGCCAACAAACAAAACCAATCTGAACCAAACCATCGCAGGACAATAACTAAAGTACAGCGTATGTTCATTTACTTTTTCAGGGGCGTCCTCGTGGACAGCGTGACCACACTGAGGGAGGACTTGCATCTGAAACTTCCCTGTGGACAAACAGTGAGATCATGGATATGACTAAGATCTGTGTGCTATATTCTACAGTACCCTCAAGTAAAATTTTCATTTGTCCTCCTTACCTTGCATCTGTCCAATAGTAAGGTCTTTGTCAAGCCTGTCCACTCCTGTACAATGGAACACATGAGGGGTGAAATTGTGCAGTTAATGGCAAAATAGCTTGGAATAAAACTTGAATCATTTGTATTCAGCCAAACAAGCGGGACTGCCCTGAAATTCCACCAAAACTTCCAATCCAGATTTGTTTTATACATGGAGTATCAAATAATAATCTCAGTGAGAGATCTAACCTGCAAGCAGGAGCAGTTTTGGCACAGGGCAGGTGAGAAAGAGAGCAGACAGGCCTCTGAACCAGCCATCCCAGTACTTTTCTGTCTTTGACAGCTCCACTCGCCAGGTGAAGATGCTTTCCTTTTTTATCTGTATCACAAAACCAATCTTTTTCAGGTCCTTTCCATCACACATACACATATTTCATGTTACATGAAAAAGACAGAGAGACACCAAACCTCTTGATCATCCTCCTTCATTCTTTTCTTGTTGGATTCCTCTTCTGCTTCTTCATCTTCTTCCTCCTCTATTATACCCTCACCAATGCTATTAGAGACACCTGGACTGCTGGTGGATTCCTCACATCTGTGGATATCACAACAGTGGTAAATAAAACTTGCAAACTCATGCAGCACTTAATATACAGATAAGAGAGAGTAGACATACTTTTTCACCTGGCCTCCCATTGACACCCGTGCTGACTCAGTGTTTCGGATTTGGCCACTCTTCACACTGACAGCAAAGGAAAAGAGGAGTTTTAGGCACAACAAGCAGACTGATGCAATTCAGGCTTGACAATGCAAACTTTAGGAATTAAAGTTAAGCTGTTCAAGTGAAAACAAAATATGACAAATTCGTTCAACAAGGCTCCTACTGGTTTTAGTGAATCATTTTTAAGCTGCTGTTTGCCAACATTTACCAATTTGCAGGAGAGTATAATTTGGTCAGACCATACCGGTCAAACGGTTTCATTTTTACCTCCACTCAATGGCATTTTCCAGGGATTTAAATGTCTTTGGCCGACTTCTGAGGAAATTCTGCATACTGTTCAAAGCATCCATTGCTGTACCTGAACGCAATTAACAAAAGGATTTGTTGTTAATATATCCAGTAATATTGTACTCATCATTTATTTAATTATGAATATTCATTCTATGAAATTGATACTAATTTAAAGCAGTAGTAAAATCAACATGTTATTTGGTTGGCTAAGTGCCATAATGTGAAAAACATCTATTTATGACACAAAGTATAAGCACTTACCTTCCACAACATCGATAACACAGAGGCCGAGCAGGGATGGTAAATGATTAGCAGAGGCTGTGTGAACTGCAATGGCCCCACCCATGCTGTGTCCAATGATCATGATTGGAGGAGGGTTCTCTCCATAAAGAGCTTCCACCACTTTGCCAATATCCCTTTTGAAAGAAAGAATAAAGATAACCTGTTGATGTCGCAGCATTTCTATAGTATGTGTCACTTTTCCTGACTTGTGACATATAATAATTTTTCCTTTGAAGCTTAAAATGGACATTCAGTAGTAGCTCAGTGTCTGTCTTAACTGCACACACAGAAACTTACTTGGCCATTGTGTCTGCAGAGAGATCTTCAGGATTTTTCACTTTGGTATCACCTGCAAGTGAAGAGAGAGAAAACGATTTCACCTAAGCTGATGAATGAAAAAAACAAAACAAAAAATGACCTGTCTGATTATACGGGGGGAGTTGTCCCCTGATCTCACAATGTGGCTCTCTAGTCACAGACAGGTAGGAATATCATCAAGCTACTATATAGTAGTAGCTACTAGCTACTACTCTAATATGTAGTATTGGAGTGGCAATTTTTTAAGGTGCTGTATTTAAGTTTTTGCTAATGCTACATAGCAAATGATAGAATCAACAGCTGTTTACTTACCAGACTATAACAAATGTTGCAAGCTAGGCGTCAAACTTCATTCCTTTACTTGACAGAAGTTGTCTCCAGCGATGCAAAGCGACGCCAATGTTAACTCTTACTTTCCTTCTATTTCTGTCATTTTCTTCTAATATATGTAGCATGCTAACAGCCTGGGCCCACCTGAGCCCATCACATCTCCCTCTGCCCTCAGTCTAACATGAGAAGACGAAGAAGTACCACTGCTCAGTGTCTTGTAAACGCAACAATGGCTGAAGCTCTTGATGAGTAAACAGCTGTTAATGCAGTTGGCTATGTAGCGATATAAAAAAAACTTACATACACCTTTAAATTAATCTAAATCTAATAAAGGATTTATGTCTAGAGTGAGACATGCAATACATTTGACCAGTAATCACAGCATATGCATATATGTTTGCTAAGCATTACTCAGAGAGGATTAATAATACCACCTGACCAAACTGAAAAATCTCCATCAAGATCTCCATTTCCTAAAATGTGAATAAAATATGTGACTAATGTTGTGTCCTGCAACTACCTATATTTACCATGAGCTCGAAGGTCCATAGCCACCACCCTGCAGTTGATCCTGCTGCATATGACAGCCTACAAAGACACAAAAACATTCACATTTGTATAACACGAAGAAAACACACTGAAATAAAAGTGCTGCTTCATACATACGCGGTCTGTATTTCAACGTATGATTTATCAGGGTAAACAGGTTACTGAGCTTCGCTTACAGTGAACACTGCCCAGGAGAGCGCAGAGTGGCCTCCTCCATGGAGCAGGAGCAGCACAGGACCATGGGAACCACTGCAGTAAATTCTGAAAATGTTCAAGGTGGTCAAGGAAACACATGGCAGAGCTGTACAAGAGTCACAGATTAAGTAAATCCTGCTCAATGAATGTATGAATTGACCTAACAGGATTTGAATGCTGTATGTGGCTGCAATATGTAGAACTTAAACAATGCATGCTGAATTTCCTTCAGACAAACAAAAGCAGAAATCAAGGATATATCTTTGCCATTCTCATTTTCCACCTCAACGTCTTCCATGGTTTCAAAGTACTGACTCCATGGCAGGGGGGAGAAATCTCTCTTCCGTCCAGGTCTGTATTAAAAAAAAGAAAAGAGGACAAGCAAAATGTAAACCAGTCTCATATTGCAGCAGGATTATGCTGCAAATGCTGCAACACTGAAGAGAGAAAATGACCCATACAGATTCAAAGGTAACTCAGGTAACAAACTGTGAAATTCAATGTAATCATTCAAAAAGACCAAATCACATACCACAGCTTCGCTCACTCACTTTTTCACTCAGCACCATTCCTTCTCAACTGTCTTCACCTAAAACTAAAAACAGGTACAAGGTCTGTTGATCTGATGCTCTGGCTGCTGGCTTTCACCATTTTAAGGGTAATCATTTAGGGTTTGAGTCGAGGTTTAATTTCAGTTTTTCACACACACTCAAGAGAGGTTGGATAATGTTTCTTTAAACCCCGAGATATAGAGTCTGCGTACATCTCTACCAGAGGTAAAATCTTGTTTATACTGTTGTAACATGGTGATGTAAACAAGCAACAACTAGCCTTGACCTTCACTACAAAGGCTGTATAAATGAGAACCAAGGGTGTCCCAAGTCCTGCAGGAAGATATCTCCGTAATAAAATCTAATCTAGCCATATTGAGATTTATATCTCCAGACGCTGCTTATGATATACTGTCATGGTCACTGTCAACCCTGATATACCTTAAACAATGAATACTGCCAGATTCGACCGATACCTGATACAGTTATAAAATGTTTTTATGTCAAAGGTACCAGCTAAACTAAAAAACAACTGTCATATTATACAATGACTATAATGCGTTTTATCCGCCACTGATGGTTCAAACTCTGGAAGCAGAAGCTAACTTAGCTTAGCTAACATCATCAGCTCAGCTGTCCCTTAACAAACTGTCCAGTCTCTGATTTTCAATAGTATCAATAGTGAGCAGTTGATATGATGGTGGATTATATTAAAGGCAGCGTTAGGAGAAAGCCGACACAATTGACAGCTTGCTAACCAAGATGCTAACTCACCCCATTTTCATCTTGGAGCTGGATTGAAACCCACCAGCCATAGGAGGTCTGGAAGCTAACAGGTTCAAATGCAACTGTTTCTCCATGTTGTCGAGAGCGGAGTCGGTCTCTGTCACGGACTGTTTAATGTGACCTTCCCTCTCTTTCGCAGCATATGCTTTTTCTTCGAAACCTGCACCAACGCTAAGCAGGCATTGGATAAATATCAGCTAACGCTAACTACGTTTGTCTGACAAGCTAAAGGCTAGCGCACCTCCTCTTCTTCTTCTTCTGCTCCTACTGCTGCTGTGATTATTTTGGGTCGCTCCTCTTCTTCTTTCCTAGTGGGTTAAGCATAGACCATTTAGAACATTACTGCCATCTACTGACCACAAAACCACCTATAATGCATAAATTGCAACATTTTTTGTTGTAAACCCTTCATTGTAAATTTAAAATTTAACTTTAAGGATTTTAACTTTAAGTTTCCCAAAAAACAGGCAAGATTTAGAGACAGTCCAAGAAAAATATTAATTCTTTTTTCTTTCTTACAGAATTTACAAAAGTTTTTGCATGTTTTACCAGCTCTTAACAAGAATATATAATAATAATAATAATAATAATAATATATATATATATATATATATATATATATATAGGACAGCACCAGCACACTGTTTTATCCCTTAGCATTCAATGTTCTTGAACACAGGATGGCAGCAGTGCACGCCTTACCCATCTGAGACAATTTATTTAAAGGGGCAATCCACCAATTTTCCACATGAAGTTCAGTTCAGTTTCATGGCTAGTCCCACTCAGCCTGAGAAAACAGTGAATAATGCCAGACAGTCAGGATCTAACGCTACGCTATCAAGTTGTATCATGGGAAATGTAGTTTTTAGATCTAGGCCCATACACTGGGGGAAAAGTCAGGACGTCTCAGCCTCTGCTATATTGAGTTTGACAATTAAAAAAACAAATCATATCTGTCAGAAGTCCTCCAGCTTTATGCAATGGCAATCTAAACCACTAGAGAAGCCCCTGAAGACAGCTTGTCGTTAAGTGAACAAAACAAATATACATTACAGAGCAGAGGGGTGTGTTTGCTGCTGATGACCTAATAAGAAATAGCCAATAATATTTATTTGATATTTAATAACAATGATAAGAAAAAAACTGCAGACAGTCTGAGTCATTGTTATTCATGGGGGACATTTGAGAGACTTGCTAATTTGAATGTGAGAGGCACAAGACAGGAAGAGGTGACAATGAATAAACATGGATGCTCACATTCAATTTTCCCTTAAAAACTGGGACAAAATTGGCTTCATCATTCAGTGGGAGGACTCAGGTGACAGCACTGACAGACTGTAGAAACGGGGCGATGGTCAAAGTGTTGAGGTTACACCCTCTCAGCTGGGTCAGTCAATCAAACAATCTAACTACTGAACTAACTATGAACCATGAATGGATTTTGAGGCAATGGGTCCCTGGACACAGACACGTACAAGGTCTGTTGTTGCCTCTTGTTGTTGTTGCCTTTTGTCTCTTTGCAGCCATTTTGTGTCTCTTTATAGTTGTTCTGTGTCTCTTTCAGTAACATTCTTCAAATGAAGCCCAGGGCCCTCCTGACTCTTTGGGCCTCTGGGCCAGTGCCCTGTGGGCCCCTTCAGTAATCCAACCATAAAACGAACAGAAGAAATGTTGAAGACATGTTTTTTCTCAGTAGATCAGGATATCTCCTCCCATCCTATCCTGCAGTGATTGTGTTGTTGAAGCATCACCAAAACGACGTGTTTACTTTAGCTCAAATCCACACATTTGTTACAGAGCCTTTTCAATCCAACTATTTTAACAGATGGACTTTCTTGTTGTGGTCAACAGAGTGCACACACATGTGTATGTGGAACATGTGGCCTGTATGTCATGGATCACTTTCAGAGGGCAGAGCATGTGGATTCCCTGATGGTTGGTTGGAATTTCATGGACTGGTGCTTTAAGGCAGTTGGTGTTTATCAGTTGGATTGCATTTAAAAAATTATCTTTTTATTTATTTATTTGCATGTTCATGCATAACCAACTATAGCTTTAGCTTATGAACATCCTGCTCTGACAGACTGGATGCATATCGAACTGTCACAGACCGCTCTGATTGTCAGTCTGGAGGCAGTTCGGATTTCCATGGAGACTGCAATCATCTCTGAATATTTTGTATATTTAGTGGAAGATCTTGCAACATTTGAAGATGGAAATGTTGTGTTATTAAATTTACTGGAAGTCACAGACACATTGTGCAGATAATTTTTCTGTTTCCTCCAGTGACAGCTGAAATAAGCACTAAGCTATGATAAAAAACAATGCCGGCCGAAGACAAGAACGAACAATTAGCACACAGCCGAGTCATTCCTGGAATGTGGGTTCATTTGTTGTCCTAGTGAAATACTGCATCTCTTCATGTGTGCTGTGAAATACTGTATGTCAAAATGAATTCCAAAGACAAGTAAGGCCCTAAAAGCTTGACTCAAGTACAAATGGCTCAGATTTGATTGTTAGTTCAACAAAATCAAAGATGTTCATTGCAGTTTCTCTCTATAACTCTGTAATTATATATTAAAAACTTGTTCTACAGCCACAGACATTTGATCCCACATGAAAGTTGTTTTCTTTTCCTTCCTCCGTTATCAAATAATCAATACTTGATAGTTAAAATAAAGCCAAGTCAGGGGTTCACAAGGGAAAGGGTCTGTGCGTGAGAAAAACAGGCATGGTGGGTGATGCTGCTGTACTTTGCTCTACTAACCTTTTAAGTGACGCAGTGGCTGACTTTATTTATAGCATAATAGTCTTTATTTATAGTGTAATGGAGATTAGTTGTTTCACAGCACTGATTCAGAGTTCGTGGTATTCGAAGTGCAGGAGAACACAGCAGTGACAAGAGGCTGCCGGCTCAGTTTCATTTTTATGGGCTATATGGGGAGGTCACTGCAAGCTGGTTGGAGCCGGACCAGCAAGTTGTTTACTGGTCTGACTGAATGCTCAAAGGTTACTCACACTGTGTTCTCAAGAGCCTGTTTTTAGCTTCGGCCACAGACAGCAGCTGGTGAAAAGCAGTGGCACTTTTCTTCTGTATCATCCTTGCGGGTACTACGTTTAGGTTTTAGTCATTTCCCATCTTGGCCATGCAAATTAGATAAAATAAGGAAAAGAAAAATGGATGAATGCAAATTTTAATTTAAGCTGAAATACATTTAAAATGTATCATTGTATTTAATCTGTTTGTCATCAGTAATACCTGTACATTGTGGATAGAATGTAATTACATTGTCTTTGTATATCACGAAAATATTTCAATCTAAATAAATTCTCACTCAACTAATTTCTGTTGTCTGATTTATTTAAATGGAATGTACTACTACCATTACTGATAATACCACCACTACTGCTAATACTACTAGCAACGATGATAATAATTAAAAGAAATGAGATACAAGCTAATTTAAAAAGTGAATATAATAAATATTAATAGACAAATGGACACACCAAAACCTCTATACATGTAAACATGTAAACAAAACGTCATGTTAACTGTAGTATCGCCAAAATCACAAACAACAGCCCACACAAGGCTGTTGTCAAACATACATATACATTCAATTTATGGCAACTATAATAGTTGGAAATACTTTAAATAGTGGAAAATGTTTAAAAGGTCAAGGGTGCAGGCCATTTTCAGGACTTTTCTTCTGCCTTGTTTACAAAAACAACTCCTTGGGAGTCTTGGGAAACCTGTCACACAGCACTGTCTGTACAGGCACACAGTATAAAGAAAAACAGGTGATGCATGTTACAATGTAAAGGATTTTATTCCCAGAATTACACGTCTGGGACTAAAACAACATCCTGACACATGCAACAGCAGGTGAAACTTTTGATATGCAGTGGAGATAATTTTGCATAGTCAACTACATGATTTGACGTCAGCTTGCTGGAGGCCATGACCTGGTGCTGCTATGGAAAGTCACATGTATAGAGGCATGCTCACTCAGAGCTCCAGCACTCGCATCTCCCCTCTCTTAACACTTTCCATTCATCACCAGTCAGTCCTCTCTTTGGGTGCTGCTAGTTTGTCCGGACAGACGCTAATGGCTGAATGATTGCATACAGATGCTACATGCATCCACCCACCCTCATTCATTGTATGGATTGGCTGAGAAGCATGGCGGTTCCTTAGCCTGGAACGTTTCGTAACTTTATGACTTTCAGGGAGGAGAGAAGAGGGAATTCCTGAAGCTCCTGAACTAGTTCTGCATTTTGTTGTGAAGCGCTAACACTGAGGATGTAGTGCAAATGTAACCCACCGCAGACCTCTTGTCAGCCAGTCAAATGCCCCATGAAAACATTTAGGGAACTCAGACAAGCCTCTCCGTCTGATTGGCCACAAATATCAACCAATAGAAACATGAGCTTTGTTCCTTGATGTCTGTGTAGTAACATGAGCTAAGATCTGCACGTGTTAAAGCTGAAATTCTAAGTAAACCCTAAGCTTTGGAGTTACAACTTAAAATACATATATTCAGGATAATGTCAGCAGTTATGTTTTACTGTGGAATTAGCTGTGAAACAACGAGAATATTCTGAATGTTTACATGTGGTCATAGAGTATGAGTCCATATCAGGCTACCATAATGACACTGTTGGGGAACAGATCAACAAGTGCTCAAATATCCATCTATGTCTCACAGACTCTGGTAAACATGATATTCACATAACAGCGTGTCAGGCTGCCCTGCAGTCATGTGCAGCAGGTGCTTATAAATTCAGGAGCCTCTTCCTCACTGACACAGTAAGCACACAGCATGACACGAGGACACTAAAGGGACGAGCTACCTGATGGATTGTATATTCTTCCCACTGTGCCTGATTATAACTTTCCTGGAAAACTACTAAGGTAAACTTACAGTGATGGAAAATCATGCACCTTTACATGGGTTCAGATTGAACTGAATCACTTTAGTAGATTTATAATATTAATAATAAACATTTATTAAATGTGAGTTTACAATATATTTTTGCATGTCTGTCTCCTGTACTTCTGAGCTATAATGTATTAAATCTTTACAATCATAAAACAACTGGTAAAATACATGATACCAACAAGACAAACTCTTCTTGGATCACAAATTGGTGATAAATGCTTGTTTTTTTCAGAGAGTGGTGGTATGCTGGCGGCTTCGCTTCAAACAAAGTTTATGGCACAAAGTATTTCCACAATAGAACCACCTGCAAAGACCAGTGTTCTTCTTGAGAAAACTTGAAACTCTTCTTTACCCTCAATTACAGGTATGCACTATGTTTAGCATGGACACTTTAAATATTACTAATACACCCAGTACACTAAACATCACTTGTAAACTCCACACAGCCAGCTGTTACAATCAGAGCAAAGATTAAATATGAGAAAGTATGATCAGTTATATTCTGTGTGACTGTCTTGCTGAGCTAGCTAATAATTTTTTCATTGTTGTGTTCAGTGTCTGAAGTGTGACATAACACAGAGGTACTGGGCAAATAGCATTAAGAGCAGATTCTTCCATTTGTGTCATCAGACCAGGTGAAGAAATGGTTGGAATGAAACCCAAAGACATGGTGCCCTCTGCGGCAGTCAAGTTCTTCGGAGCAGGCACGGCAGCCTGCATTGCTGACCTCGTCACCTTTCCACTGGATACCGCCAAAGTCAGACTGCAGGTTAGCTGCAAAATGTTCAAGAGGGGTTGACAAATTCTGACTTTAGATTTTGTTCCAAATGTGTATTTTTTAACCTGCTGCTAAGAGTCCCTGAATGTCATCCTGTTGCCCAGATTCAAGGAGAGACTCATAAAACCGAAGTGGCCAGTGCAACGAAGTATCGCGGCGTATTTGGTACTATCACCACCATGGTACGCACAGAGGGGCCCAGGAGTCTTTACAATGGACTGGTGGCGGGACTCCAGAGGCAGATGAGCTTTGCTTCTGTCCGAATCGGTCTTTACGACTCCATGAAGCAATTCTACACACGAGGCACTGAGAGTGCGTTACATAACCTGAGTATCACTGTGTTATATGAACAAGGTTGTTTCTCTCATGCTGCTTCACTGTGACTGAGATAATAAAACTTTTCTTTGCACCAGGTGCTGGGATTGTTACTCGGCTCATGGCGGGCTGCACCACAGGAGCCATGGCTGTGGCCTTTGCACAACCAACAGATGTGGTGAAGGTGCGTTTCCAAGCCCAAGTGCGAGTGGCTGATGGTGGGAGGAGATACAACAGCACCCTGGATGCCTACAAGACGATTGCACGAGATGAAGGAGTTAAGGGCCTTTGGAAAGGTACTTGACATTTTTACTTGTATTTATTACTTAACAAGGCAATTCCTTCCACTGGTTTTTGAACCATCCTATGCTTTCTTCCAGGCTGCATGCCCAACATCACCCGTAATGCCATTGTAAACTGTGCAGAACTGGTGACCTATGACATGATCAAAGAACTCATCCTGAAGTATGACCTAATGACAGGTGAGGCAAAAAAGCTAAATACTGTAGTCCAGATATGGCTTCAAGTAGTGTAACTTCTCATCTGACCAATTTCAAATGACAAAATACTGAAAAATTGTGACTTTGCTTCTGTTCCCCTACAGACAACCTGCCCTGCCACTTCACAGCCGCCTTTGGTGCAGGCTTTTGCACAACAGTTGTGGCTTCTCCTGTGGATGTAGTCAAAACACGGTTCATGAACTCAGGGGCTGGCCAGTACAGCAGCGCGGTTAACTGTGCTCTCACCATGCTGAGAAATGAAGGACCCACGGCCTTCTATAAAGGGTAAACACACACTAACATAACAATGAACCACACAACAGTGAAATAACCTGTTTGCAACACTTGCTTACTCTTCTTTCATTTGTCTCCTTTAGGTTCATGCCTTCTTTCTTGCGACTGGGGTCCTGGAACATTGTGATGTTTGTGACGTATGAACAAATTAAACGAGGTATGACCAGGGCACAGCAGTACTGGGAGTCGCCTTTTTGACCTCAGTTCATCAGACAGGGGCTGCACAGACACAATGGACTTGCCTTCACCACGGTGCAGTGGTGACCCATGTTTGTGAAAAATGGGAGCTCCAAGTGGAGGTGTAAAAGAGAGCTTCAAATGGTTTCGGGGGGCCCAGGGTCACATTACTAACGTGGCTCAGAGGTGGACTTCATGCATCATGAGAGCTCACAAGTTATAAAGACTCATGGCAGGAAGCTGTGGCTCATCGAATTCCTGAACGAACACTGACTCTGTGGGCGTTGTTGTTATACCAGAACAATTTAAGGATTCAAGTTTAAAGAGGTATAAAAGACGGATGTGAAAGGCTAATTCCATATCTTGTATCCATTTACATACTCAAGCCTTGATCAGCTGGCTGTTCACTTTGAAGATGAATTTTCATGTTTACAAGAATGAACTGGATGCTCAGATGAATTATGTTATGGTGTAATGTTATTTGTTATTTAGGGCAAGGTTCCATGGAGACCTTAACAGTGATCACTTCTATGTCCCTTACTTTGTCTTCTGTTTTGTGGTTTTGTGTTTACAATGTTTACCATTATGTGATGCATGTGGCCAGGGATTTCTAGGTTAATATATGTGCTGCTCATTGTAAATAGCAGGATTTATTGCTGGTCGATAAGTCTTATGAATACATATGTTGTACACAATTATGAATAAATAGTGCCACTTTTTGACATTGTCTTTGTCTATATTACATGAAAAAAACTCATGGAATACAGTTAAAAAAATGGGATTAAATAGGAGAGAAAAAGACCACAGGGTGATTGAACTGGGCCGATAAATCAGGCTGCTTGATAAAATGGTGGAAGCTGTTTACACAAGCATCTTGGGATTTAAGGGGTGCTTAGTACTGAAGTTTCTTTGTGTTAGAAATCACTGGTATACATCATCTACTAACAGGATTTACTTCACTTCTTATAATTTGATGAATAAGGTGAGATGAGGAACCCAGTTTGTCCCAGATGAGCCTCAGTGAAATAAAGTTTTACAGTGACACAAATTATCAAAAGATTAAATATTACATTTCTTCTCTATGTATGTATAAATTTAAATTAACTTTCATAACTATGTTTCTATATAACCCAAATATCAAACATATAGCCTGCCTCAGATGTAGCATAGTTTTCAGGTTTAGCATACACTGTTTATATGGGAGTTACTTGCTTCCTTTTTTCAGACACACGATGCCTTCCTCTTGACATATGAGTCCAAAAAGAAAAATCAGTGGCTACTTTCAGAATAGAGAAAAGGTATTCGCAAGGAGAAGCACTTGTGGATACAAAGACATTCATCCGAACATCTCAGCAGGTGGGAGCCCTGACAGCAGAGCTGTGAGGTTTTCTTTTAGCTCTCTCAATAAATTCAGTAATTTTATTCATTGGGCCTGGAATATTTCACCTGCAGTTTCACACTTGTGTCAGTCAGATGTGTGCAGTGAAACGGCCCTCATACAGCTACAGCTGCAGGATATCACGTTCCCAAGCATTCATACATGACATTGGTGATTACTTTTCAAATGAGCCCTTTTCTGAAATGTCACCAACCTTCTAATTAATAACTCTGCATTGCTGTACAGAGCCCCATCAATGCTGCTTGTTAATTTATTTTCAGAATTACTTTTCAAGGTAGTATCTCATTAACCTGTGCAGGAACAACAGGTCCTGCAGCACAACAATTAAACAAAAAGCTGTGGTGAGATGTTAATGGGTCTGAACATACGGATCTAATTTTGTGGGTGATGTACTGTGTGTTCTTGTATTTTCAGCATGACTCAGCACTTACTCTGAGAGTCGGAGCTCTCTGTACTATAAGCCTATGTATGGACTTATGGATGACTGACAAAACTAAAAGTGTTCTGCTAAGTTAGAAAAGGCAATTTTGTAATGAATCATTTTATTTTCCCAAAATAGTCAACTCTCAACATATTTAGCCTTTAGTCTTTTTTGTTTGTTGTGATGTTGTTGTTGGGCTGAGGACACAATAGACACACTATAAAAGCTTAATTACAAAGTCAAGAAGACAAAAAGAGAACAACGTGTTCCAAATTTGTGTGTAAATCAGATTAATATGGCCACAGGCTGTTTGTCCCACAGACAGTCGGCCCACCGGACCAGGAGACACCCCATATAGATGCAGTGGGGGTGGGGCCCCACCAGCCACACATGCCATGCTGTGATGTAACAGCACCGTGGCAGTATTTAAAGAAGTGTCTCTCTTCCCCACACTACTGCATCCTGTCCATTCATCGGTTCAAATTCAACAATTCATTCACTTTGAGATTGTGCATTTTACCAGGCTCTTTACTTTCCACAAATCAAATCACGGTACAGTAAAACTCTTTATATTATTTGTGACTTTTTCTTGAGATCTTGGTATTTTTGCTAATATTTTTTTTAATTGCTATCTTGCTTTTGAACTTATTTCTGTTTTCCCAGGATTTGGAGTATGGTTTTAAGGCTCATCACTTTTGAAAAATCTTCTATGGAAAAAAAAGGAAACCAATTTATAGCTGGGACAAAATTCAGCCAGAGGGACACCTTTAGAGAATCTTGATCTCTAAAGTTTCTGTCCCAAACGCCTCCAAAACGGTAAGAATGAATAAAATGAGAGAAATCATTTATTTGTGCTATTGAACTTGCAAGGCTTTTGTTTTTTAGCCCATGCCCAATGCAACCTTTTCCTGTCTGCACAGAATGTACCAAACAGCTGTCTTTCATTTAGCATCAGTAAAACTTCTTCTTTAAGATGTTCCTTTTTGCTTAATGAGGGTGTTACATGAGCTGCCCAGCAGGTATCATAATGTAGAGAGTTGAATGCAAGATATAGAATCAAATAAGAAAAGCAAACTAGGGATAGATTTTCACATTAAATCTTTGGATTTAATATCTTTTTTTCCCAGATTTTGAAGGAGCTTCTTGTCCTGTCCATATTAATTTAAATCCTTATATTGAGCAAAATAAATCTGGAAAATGGTTGGATTTGGACCTGCAGATGTGCCTCCATCAGCAGCTGTGAAGTTTGTAGGAGCAGGTACTGCAGCCTGTATCGCTGACCTGCTCACTTTTCCCCTGGACACAGCCAAAGTGCGACTTCAGGTAAAAAAAGAAAAGAAAGAAAGAAAAAATAACCTATTTGCAAATATTAACCTCCTATCAAAACATCAATACCTTTTATTCTGCCCAGATCCAAGGGGAGGCCAAAGCCTCAGCAGCTGCAGGGAAAGGGTCTGCAGTGAAGTATCGAGGAGTGTTTGGCACAATCACCACCATGGTGCGCACAGAGGGGCCCAGGAGTCTTTACAGTGGACTGGTGGCGGGACTCCAGAGGCAGATGAGCTTCGCCTCTGTCCGCATTGGTCTCTATGACTCTGTAAAACAGTTCTATACTAAAGGCTCTGATCGTGAGTATCTCTGAATGTATTATAAATTGTTATTCTGGTTGAGGGAGTCCTGCACCAATCACCTCCCTCCTCTCTGGTTCAGATGTCAGCATCGGCAGTCGGCTGCTTGCAGGATGTACCACAGGTGCCATGGCGGTTGCTTTTGCTCAGCCCACAGATGTGGTGAAAGTCCGCTTCCAGGCACAGGCCAGGTCTTCCGGGCACGCCAGACGCTACTGTAGCACCATGGATGCTTACAAGACCATTGCTAAGGAAGAAGGCATTCGTGGTCTATGGAAAGGTAGCTTTGGTTTAAGATGGTTATGTGGGTCTTGAAGGTTATCCTTCTTGTGATAAATGTTTTGATATATCACTCTGTCACGCAGGTACAGCTCCAAACATTGCACGTAATGCAATTGTCAACTGCACAGAGCTGGTGACATATGACTTCATCAAGGATACACTTTTGAAGTCCACTCCCCTGACAGGTAAAACAATGGCTATGGCCCAACATGATCAAGCAGCATGATATAACGTGTTTCTTCCTGGAACAGTAACTTTAAGCCTCTCCTCTCCAGACAATCTGCCCTGCCACTTTCTATCAGCCTTTGGTGCAGGGTTATGCACAACAGTGATTGCCTCTCCAGTTGATGTGGTCAAGACAAGATATATGAACTCTGCTCTTGGCCAGTACAGCAGCGTCCTCAATTGTGCTGCTGCCATGATGACCAAAGAAGGACCACTTGCCTTTTATAAGGGGTAAGCACTGACTGCACAAGTAATACTGAAATGATTTATAGAGGAGGGTGAGGAGACCAATGGCTGTAAACAAAATGGAAGCTATTAACATGAATGGATTTCAATCAATCACATTATTTTTCTGTTTTTTTTTTGCTCTTGAGGTTCATGCCATCTTTCCTACGCCTGGGCTCCTGGAACGTGGTGATGTTCGTGACATATGAGCAGCTGAAACGGGCCATGATGGCAGCGAATCACTGCACAACTGTACTGTAGTCATTAGTGCCTGGCAGAGGGCTGATGTTGTAGCACACCAATGTTGTTTACACAATTCTTTACCCATTGTTGCCTCCTAGTGCATATTTCGACTCAAAGTATAAAATGTGTTTATACTGATAATGACATAAATGTAATAACAATAACCATTAGCAACACATGTATTAAAATGTGATCATGTTTATTGCTCTAATATTTATTTTAGAGCTTGTTTGATCAGATGCTTCCTTTCAGCAGAGAGTTTCTCAGGGAACTGGATATCAAACGTAATGATGAGGTTTCCTCTCTGTGAGGGATCCTGGGTCAGCGGCATTCCCTCTCCAGTCACCACTTTTGTGTATGTAGGGCTAATGTGTTATGACAAATCAGAGATAGGAAAATGATAACTGATGCAGACAATGTACAAACCCAAAACATATCCCTCTGTACATGTCCCTGTTCAACTGTGCAGGTGATATAGAGTGCTTAAAATTCTTAAGAACATCTTTCCCTGTTCTAACATTAATGTTTAAATAATTAATTCAGCTTTTACAATATCTAAGATTAACATCATATAAATAAAACTACAAAATACAGTATTAGGACAGGAATGTTATTTAGTATTCCAATTTTTTTCTAATATAACTAAGCACTTACTGCACAATGTCATTGACAGGAATATTGAGTAGCCTGCCATCTAGTGTCTCCACATCCACAGAGAAGCCAGTCAAGGCCTGTGAGAGAAGTTTTTTGTTTCAGTGTTTGTTCTACTCAAACCATATCTTTAAGTTTGACTGATAATGAAACCCTCTTCAACATGACTCACCATCTCCAGAGAGATATGGGCCTTGTAGATCAGGTCATTCTGTTGTCTTACAAACAGAGGATGACTCTTCTGTCGCACTATGAACACAATATCTGCAGGTATGCTGTTTGGTCCCTAAGGGAAAAACACAACGCGATTACATTGTAGTCAAGCCCATTCCCTAAAACATGGCTTAATAATAACTTGTTACAATGTGTAGTTTGGTAAAGAATTGCTTTGTGCACATATTTTCTTTTGACCAGATCATATCAAGCAAAAAGCACCCTTGATGACAATCATTTAAGTACATATGAGCCACTCCAAAGAGATCTGCTTAGAGAGGGATCTGCTGATGCCACCTACTGGTGACGACGAAGCAGATCCAATGAAAATTCTAACACTTTGCAACTGAATGATTAAATAAACTTCACTTAACCGGTCATATTAAACCTGTCTCAAGCACTTGTTATTCCGGTGTAATTACAATATCACTGGTAAAAGAAAAAAAAAAAAGTAAAAGCATGGAATTGAAAATCTATTATTCAAAATACATTCAGTATTAAGCAAATTAATTCCCGTATGATTGATCAAATATTATTCCACTGTTATTATTCTCACTTTCACTGTGCTGATGATAATCTAATATAAATATATTTCTATTTATTATCATAAAT
The DNA here is from genome assembly GCF_001640805.2 of Lates calcarifer. Classification (NCBI taxonomy): domain Eukaryota; kingdom Metazoa; phylum Chordata; class Actinopteri; family Centropomidae; genus Lates; species Lates calcarifer. The sequence goes on from NC_066852.1 coordinate 11,560,992, forward strand.
ATATTCTTCATTTACCACAAACCCAAATTTTTCAGCTTTAGAAATATGTTTTGTGCTTGCCATCCACATTGCACATTTTGATATATTTGTCACCTGTTAGATGTTCCTCTAAAGCTTATATTGCTCTAAAATCTTGGATTATTTATAATAAAGTCTCATTCATCTTTACATATGAGGCAACAGAGAGTTGGGTAAATCAGCACCAAGGACAGAGCCACAAACCAAAACTCACCTCTGAAAACACGTTATCACCAAAGCCTTAACTTGTTTTTAATCAAAATGACTCATCCTAATCTCAAAACAACATGTCCCTTAACCAGACTGGGGAAATCATTACAAGTTACGTTATCAGTGGTTTTTCCGACGGCTCTCACAGAAGAAGATATTGATGAGAAGGAATACCAATAACAAGGCCAAACCCCCTTTACAGTTTACTCTTCACTGTCACCAGTTTGAGGGCCTATAGGTTTTCTTCAGTCTGATTAAAGTCATAGTCACAGTTTAACAAGATAAAAGTAAAACATCATACTGACTGATGAGTTCACTTTCTTATCACACTGCTACAGACATCAGGCTGGTTAAATTTATGGTGACAAGTATTACAGCTGTCTTAAATATCAACAGAAAATGATATTGTACAGCTCTTTCACCTGATCTCCCTCCTTGGAAAAAATTATTCTTGTGCCTTCTTTCCATCCAGGCTTTACATCTATAGACAGGATCTTGTCTTTGATGCTGGATGAGTATCCATCCTCATTCATAATCTGTTAAACAAATCAGGCAAAAATGAATAAATACATTTCACTCAGTGTGATTAGATGTAACTAGTTTTTAATGTAAAACCATTCAAGTTGTTGCCGGTCTAACTAATGAATGTATGAATGATCTGACCACTGAAGAAGTGTGGGATGAGAAAAGATAGTTCCTCTCATGCAGAGGTTCTTACCCTGCGAGATATCTTTATCTTTTTTGTGCATCCGTGGAAGAGATCGTCCAGGGACAAATGAAGGTCTCTCTCTATTGGGGAATCTTGTGTCTTCACCACTCCTGGTTGCAGCCCACCGAACTGAAGTGGCACATCATTTGTATAGAAGTCTAGAAAAAAAACAACAACAACTGAATAATGTAGTTTGCATTCAATTTGTAAAAGCACATTCACTGTGTCTATTTCTCTCACCTGCAAATGGGTTGTCACCTCCAAAAAACTGTCTGAATGTTTTCTCTGGACTCCCATGGTAGACATACTTAGATGACCAGGCCCCACCGCTGCCAAACTCCAGTGGGATACCACCTTTTAGACCCTCCTCACCAAACTTGTCATAGGTTGCCTTTTTTCGAGCTGCAACAAAGAAAATAGCTATTGTTATAGACACAAATTGCCAGTGTGTTATTTCTGTCAAAATGATGTTGTTGGTAAAATTAGACTGATATTGTGGTATAAGGGGATAATTATATAGATTTACATAATTTCCCTAAACATTTTTATTGTAGTGTACAGTAGCTTTAATTATACACATTTTGATCATTTTTTAAAATCATATATTAATAAGATAATACCCACAGCTGTACAAACGTGAGTATAATGTTTAGTATTAATAATAATTTGCTCATCTTGAGACGTAAGAACAGAAAGGTTGGGAATCTGTGACATTAACTAGAGATAAACAAGCTGAAAATTAAATGTAAGGACTATATTATTCCCACTTTTATATGTCAGGTTGCAAACAAGCAAATCTCAGCAAGCAAAGTCGCCCAACGTGACTGTGATGGGCTGAACTACCTTAATGAATATTCTAGCTAATGTTCAAGAAAAAACTAGCGTCAGTTTCCCTATTTCAGATACTTACGGTCGCTCAAAACGTCGTAGGCCTCACCAAGTTGACTGAACTTCTCGGCGCTCCCTGGCTCTCTGTTGCTACTAGGATGAAATTTCAATGCAAGGCGTCGATATCTGGAAAGATAAAAGAAGAAAAACTCTGACAACAAACACAAAACGTCTAATACTAAACATGAGTGGCTTCAAGTTTTATTGCCAGAAACTTAACGATTGGTAATTTAACAAGACCTACGCCTTTTTGATATCTGCGTCTGTTGCATTTCTGTTTATTTCCAGCGTCTCGTAGTAGTCGAAACCCATTACGGAATTAAATGCTTAAAACTAACTTGAAATGAAAGTAAAGCTCAGCGTGATAGCCCGCTTTGACAAAGTTAGCATAACACACAGGGCAGCCGTTGTTTAGCTTGGTTTCCAGGGCAACAGCTGCTTGTATCGCGGGATTTGTTACCAATCACGGACAGGTGTCCACACACTGTTGAATACGGAAGTATTTGATTCTGGTGAACGTATTTGTAAAAGAAAAATGTTATAATTTGTTGTTTTATCGCTGCGTGTTGTAAAGTGCCAGTGAAATATATTTTTCCTGCTGTGCATTCCTCTCAAAATTGTTTTACAGTTCCATTTTATGAATATGTCAACACAATTTTGCAATATAGCCTTGCTATACAGGGTCATACAGGTGACCATGACCGCCCTAATTTTTTTTCCCTTCCTATGGATACTCCAGAAATAGTAGACACTCAGACATGAGTGATAGCTGGATCTCATTTAGGTGTGCCAGTTCAAAGCTGGTTCAGAGAAATGGCACATTTTACAGCGACCATTACTGCCATTAGTTCCACCTGAACTTTTCCTGTAATGACAAGTTGAAATGTCTGCTGTGAAATAAGCCTATTAGTCCGGCTCCAGCACATCACTCCTGCAGGAGATAACCAGGCTGATTACTGTCCGTCCCTCAGTCCACATGACTCAGCATCATTTTTGCTCCATGACCACAGCAACACTTGGCTTGCTCTTAATAGTACCACCACCGGTAACACTGTTCTGTGCCCGTGGTTCACGTTTTGTTGCGACTGCTGAGACCCAAGCTGAACACAGAAACAGATCAACGTCTCAAAAGCAATATTTGAAAATCTTATCTTTGATTCATGATTTAGATATTAAAAAATGCCATGCAGATAACTAATTCCAAATCTGACAGTTGTCAATAAGACATGAATTTCAGCAGTGGTGACAAGTGTATTTTTATTCTTTCGTTTAAAACCATTCCAGACAGAAACGTTAAGGACTAGTATGCTATACAAATTGGACTCTCCTCCATAAGTTCACACAAAAATTGCACAGTCTTATCAGTATGATCAAATTACCATTTAGAAGTGGTGGAGGGAACAGCAGACGTTCTCTACCGATTAAAGGTGGTCCAGATGGATGCATATTTTAGTAGTGATTCAGGACTCATACCAAAAAGTGAAGATATTAACAGCCATAAAAAAAAAAGAATCATGAATCCAACAGAAATAAATATTACAAGTCATTGTGGATTAAATACACATGTAGAATAATCACTAACAAAAGATCAATGCCAAAAAATAAAAACAAGCAAAAGAAAACAAATAAAGTGTTCATAAAACATCATACCAAACTTAACTAGATAAGCCCAAAGCCAAGGAAGCCCTCTACAATTAAACTCAGAAAGGCATATATCTCCATATCTAATGTTTATGATGGGTTTTATGATTATGATTCTTAATATGAGAAAATCCTCCTCAAACACTACCATCAAAGAAATAGTTTCAATCTATGATCGCTGTAGTCTTTAGAAAAACAACAGAATTAAACATCTATCCAAATAAAAAGGTAATAGAAAATGGAAGCCAGGGTAAAAATAACCCATCTCAAGGGACGAGTAGGGGAAAAGAGGAAGGACGGTAATGTGGATGGTGTAGTGGTAGTGTTGGTCTTGTAGTAGGTGTTGTGCTGGCTTGTGACCATGCAGGTGGTGTGTGACAGTATGGTTTCAGTGTGATGACTCGTCAGATCATGCTGGTGCATGCTGGGAGAACTGTGACTCTGCTGGTAGGGACTTCTCAAAGGCATAAACTCAGTTAAAAATAAGCTCATGGCTGCCACTGCAGTGCAGTATATTTGTCAACAATGAGATCTCCCAAATAGGTTACTGATTTACTTTAACACCTTTTCCACATATTATCCCAGACAGTTAAAAAACAACAGTTGATAACAAGTCATGAATGAATCTTTGCCAATCAATTGCAACAGCAGCAGATTATGTTAACAAATGCACACAACATCCACATTGTGCTTGTTAAGCTTAAAGCAATATTCAACTTTTTAAAGAATATTCTCACTCTTTAACACATACCTTGATTTGATTCTTTTAGTTTGGTTCAAAAAGTCATCTTTAGACACAAACTACAGCAGTGTACCAACATTTTCATCTGAAATGACAAGCAACAGGAGCTCAGTGCATAAGGCTGAGCTCCAGCTGTGAATACGGTTTCAATGCATGTGTGTTACAGCGGAAATATTCAATTTTAGTAATTTATGACTTTCAGAGCATCCTGATGGGAGCGCAAGGTTTCCACAACAGCAAGGATAACGGATGTAGTGTTCTCTTTGAGGCTGTAGCACAAAGGCGGGTGTAGTGAAGGGTGCAGACACAGAAAAACCGGCTAAGTTTGAGGAAAAGCCAGTAAGAGAAATATTTAGCCATGACACAGGCCGGCATTAGCAGGAACAGCCTCCTTCACTGACAGGTTGCTCTGGTGGCTTCTCCAGCTTAATGTCAATCACTGGAGGGGTCAGGAGTTAAGGAACATCACAGACTGGGAAAAACTGCATTTCAAAATGTGCATGTGGTGATAGTGTTAGTCAAAACTAGACAAATGCTTTCCACACCTAATGGAGATAACATTTTAAAGTTATGTCTATATGTAGAAAATTGCTGCACATCCGTTCTCTATAAGAAGCATCAAGACAAATAACAGTTAAGACCTCTCCCTCAGTATGGTAACCCTTTTCATTGTTCTGATGTCGTTTCTGTGGAAAAAAATAAGGATGCATTTATTGTGATTGTCCTCAGATTCAGACTGTCTTGTATTTTCTAATGCTGCTGTAAGCTTTTATATATGATGTGATTTGTTTTGCTCTTTAAGCTCTGAAGAAGGCACACGAGAGCTGAAATGTCAGCTTGTGGAATTAAAGTCTGCGCTGCATAACTGTCAGAGTGTTCCCACCTCTTTGCAACTATTTTTGCTTGTCCACTGACTATGTTTGTTAGAAGTCATGCGTGTGTTAGCTATACAACACATCTTATTTGAGGACCTGACTGCCACAAAATTACAGATCTTTGTGAACCCTGCCATTGGGACTGGGTATTAAGGTTGGAATTCTTTTCAATGCTGGTGTCACTGCAATAAACAGAATGAAGAATTTTCAAACATTCAAGAAATGCAGCAAGATCATTGTCTAATTAAATATTCTAAAATGGGCCAAATCTTGATTTTAATCAGGAACTACCCGATCAAATAATAAGTCAACAAGAATACTATACTTACTAATACTTATACATAGTTTTCAATAGATACCAGATACATTCTGGTGGAATAAAAAGAGTATTAGCCTTTTATAGCCAGCACTATCTAGCATCCATTTCAGTGTCTACAGACTCTGGACACATTACGGCTGAAGAATATGCAAAAAATAATAATACCAATACTGTCATTGTGATAACAATTTTAGTGGGAATTTCATTTTCACTGAAATATAAAAATGATGATGAAGTGATTTTTGCTGTGGTCTGTACCCAACAAGTATGTTTCCTTACATCTGGAGAATATCATTTGTCGGCCAGAGCATCTCTGTAACACCACAGTGCTTCATTTCTAGTGCTATATTGTGACACATTTTACCTTTTTCAAAAAATTTAAAGTGACAGTCTAATTAGTGAAAATTATCAACTATAGACTATTAGCTTGAAACATATAGATCACTAGCTGGGAAAGCTTATGTTGCAGCTGTGGCAATTATTCTTTTTTATTTTAGCTGAATCCAAGCTGCCTACATCTGTAACACAAAGGAGCATCCTTTAAAACCAACAACCACCTTCAACCACCTTTTATATCTATTTGATACTCAAATATAATTTTAGTGGAATACGCCTTTAAGATTATACCCAGTAAAACAGTCAGTGAGTTGGGGTGAGACAGTATTTGTCCTCACTGGTACAGTAAATCTAAAAGGACACGTGGGTTAAACAACAATAGTGAGCTGTCACAGCACTGCACCAGATTTTCCTCCTGGCAGGGACTATCCATATGACATATGACAGTGAGGAGACCTCCGGACTCTCTTCTGTCATGTCAGACACAGACACCGACACACACACAAAGGATACTGTCCTCTCTACTCTTGTCCTGTGTGGTATCCATGCCAGGGAGGGCGGCTGCCACACGACGGAAAAGCTGAGGGGAAAGAGAACCAGTGTGTATTCGGTCAGATGAGGAAATATACTCGCAACGTGACCAAGACACAAGATGAAATCAAGACAGTGTGCTATGTATAGTCCCATTACATGATTTAGCACAAGGACCACTTGAAGCTCATAGAGGAAGATGCCCAACAGAGCTTTACAAAATTAGATTTGAATGTGTTTGAACTACTGCGAGGCCACATCTCTGCACTGCTGCAGTGGCTTGAAAAGAGGATGTAATTGTGCCTTACTGAGACCTTCCATCGATAGAGCTTGGAGGACTTTAAGTGATTGATGTATTCACATGAATTTTAAGAAAAGAGTGTCCAATGTATGATAATACTCAACATGCCCACCCCCTGCTAAACAGCATCATGAAGAACTAGACTTGATTACATGCAGATTTCACAGCAACAAAAATACTGTTGCTGTGCTTATCAGTGGAGTGGGGAGTATTGGTTTACAAACCCTGACCCACCTCTGAGGTTATATGATCAAAGGCTGGCCAATTCCAATCATTACTTGTAGCAGGTGGGAGAGGGCTTGAAAAACAAATCCACACATCTCACACAAAACCAGAGGAAGCCGATGTTTAAAGCACACCTTTATGCACGCATGCGTGTGTGAAACAGAAGCCAATCAGAAGAGAGCATGAGCACTATGAACACACACACACACAAAAAGGTGCACACGCTCTACCTGTTTGACATTGTAGCCTGTCTTTGCACTTGTTTCAATAAACAGAACATTCATCTCTTTCGCTCTCTGTTCTCCCTCCTCTGTGGTTATCTGTCTGTGATGAGCCACGAGTCACCGCGCACGACACAGAAACACACAGAGGGACACATACATACCAACACAGACATCGACAAGAAGACAAAAGGGAAAAAAATACAGGTTGTGATTATGTTGAAGTGGATTAACAAGTCGTGCCCCTTCCTGCTGCTACTGTCGCCTTTGCTCAAGACCAAAAGTTTCCCAATAGACTGAACTTCACGACAGGAAGGAACAGGATTTGGAAAGTAATAGTTAGACATTTTGCCATGAGTTAGGTCAGACAACCACTACCACTCTCATATGTGGGTATTGTAAATAAGTAGCTGTAACCTGTAGCTGGTTAGTTTGGCTTAGCATAGAGACTGGAAACAGGGCCAAACCGCTAGCGTGGCTCTATCCAAAGGTGACAAAGTCTGCTTACCAGAACCTCTGATGTTCTCTAATTGACAGGACGTTATTGGTCCCAGAGAAGTTGAGTTTAGTAAAGTTAGTTAGCTCTAATGTTGGTAGACTTATTTCTTCCATCTTTGAACAGAGGCTAGATGTTCACCCTGTTTCCAGTTTTCATTTAAAGCTGAACAGCTGCTGGTTCCAGCAACTTATCTACTATACACTAATGAGAGTGGTTTCAATCTTCATCATCTAACTGCAAGTAAGAAAACAAAATAAACTTTGCAAAATGCTGAACTATTCTTTTGGAGATGTGGACTGATAATAAACAACTTTAAGATCCAGCTTTAGAGTTCTCTTCCTTCACAGGTGACCTTTGGATGGGAGCCCAGGCGGCAGCGTCTGCAGCAGGACTACAGAGCACGACTCACTCACACTCTTACCTGCTTTACGTTGTAGCCAGCTTTCGCACTAGTCTCAATAAACATTACATTTAGTTCTTTGGCTTTCCGCTCACCCTCTTCAATAGATACTTGCCTGTGGTAGATAAGGGGGTTAAAAGATGCACGACCAAAGACAATGCAAACAGGTAGATAAAGTGGATCACACAATACAATTACATATCGCAGCTGACAACTATCAATTTACTTATGATCTTGATCAATTAAACATTAAATAATCAATATCTTCGAACAATGTGAAATGAAACAAACAAGGGAGGGCATCTAGTATGAAAAAAAACAGTTGCTCTGATTGACTGCTGCCTCAGGAAGGGCTGAGGAGCTCAGTATTGACAGGCCAGCAGTAACAATCAATGACTTCATTAGTATGCTCTTAAAGGAGAGTGTTTGCTCAGAGGCAGGAGGAGGAAGTAAGAGATTACCTTTTGTCTGCAAGGTCTGTCTTGTTTCCCACCAACATGATGATGACGTCACTTCCCCTCTCCGTCCTCACATCGTCAATCCATTTTGTGGTTTGCTGGAAGGAATTGACGTCTGAAAGGGAGATGATGGAGACACAGGAAGCAGAGCGTCACTATTCAGGAGATAAAAAGCCTTACTTGTGAGAACGGGTGCATTTGAGACAGAGTATTTAAAAGGAAGTTGAAGTTGTATCCAACTTGCCCAAGTCTGATCTATAAATATTTGTTTGGATCTGAACACACTCATTGTTTCTGAGGATTAAAAACAGAGGTAGTCCACTTACTTGTGATATCGTACACTACGACAGCAGCAGCAGAGTCTCTGATGTAACTCGGGATGAGACTACGAAATCGCTCTTGCCCTGCTGTGTCCCACAACTGCAACCTGATCTGTGGGGCAGGCGGGGGGAAAAGGATGGGAGGAGAAATAAAAGGAGAGGAAAAAAAACAACAGAAGGGATGAAAACAAAACAAGAAAAAAAAAACAGATCAGAAATGAGGTAGGTTATGGTGACAAAACACAAATTGAAAGAAAACTAAACAAAGTCAGACGAATGGGAAAAGACAGAGAGAGCGTAGTACATGCAGGTAGTGAACGACCACCAGAGAAAGCTAGTGGTCAGGGTCTGTGGGGAGAAATAAATAATCACCCTTCACTTGTCATCAACCCTCCTCTCTTGATCAAGTAAGGTGTTAAATTTAAAAACGGGAATGGAGAGAAGAGATGGAGGGGTAGGAAGGAGAGGAAGAAAACGAACAGAGAAAGGGCGGAAGGTCCAGGGAGTACGCCATCCTAGGAGGGCAGAGTGTGTTTGCTAGAAAGAACATAACTAAACAAACAAACAAAAAAAATCCATGTTAGAAATCAGTATCTAAGTGGCCCTCTGACATTCCTTACACCAAAGCCTTACAGTCACTAAGAGAATCTGGACAAGGACCAGTATAACCAACAACAAAGAGGACTGATGCAAATAAAACTTACTGTTCTGTCTTCAAGGTACATTGTTTTCGACAGGAAATCTATTCCTATTGTTGCCTGAAAATGGATAAGAAATAATTCAATATTCATAGCCATCTTCAATCACCATTACTGACGATATTAGGATAATATGGACTTTATAAATCATGACTGAATCAGGTGGCGGTGTTCATCTCACTTGGTAAGTGTTGTCGAAGCTGTCATACATGAACCTGGTGATCAGCGAAGTCTTTCCCACTGAAAAACAAACAGACAATGGTGTAACCGTACAGGTGCAATGATCATGCTCAGTTTTGTAGGTTAATCAATTCTTATTCAAAATAACCAAAACAGTGTGTTGCTATCACGAGTAAGGAAGCAACTAATGACCATTTTTACGATTTATTTCATCTATTGATTCTGCCCTATGTCTGTTAGATTTCTTGGGACCGACTGACTAATTGTTTAGTCAATAAAAGGTAGGAAAATAGTGAAAAATGCCCTTTGCAATGTCTCAGAGCCCAAATTGACAAATTGAAATTAATTGCTCTATCTGGGCAACAGTTCAAAATAAATTAAATTTGTAATAATATAAAACACAAGCAGCATTCCCACATTTAAAAGGCTGGAACCAGTGGCTGTTTAGTATTTCTAGCTGATAAACAATTATCAAAACTGTTGGTAATATATTTTCTGTTGATTAACTGACTGATCGTTTCAGCTCTAATTGCCAACAAAGTGTAATGATTTTTTCTTATTAATAAACAAGGAATATTATCCTCAACTTGCCATGTTGAAATGTGTGTACAGCTGCTCAAATCTAAAGTAGCCACTGTGGTCCAACTTACTGCTAATATGATCAAATATATGTAAATAACATAGGGGGATGAATTATCTACTCCAAAATACACAAAGCTATAAACATGAAGCAACATTAAGTGTCATCATCAAAATTGTGTTAAGTCCCTGAGCCACAGATGACGAACATTTTCTATGGACTAAGGCTGACAGCAGAATGTTATGCAACACCCACGCCCCTCTGAAAGTTCCTGTCTATCAAGGGGTGTGGTGCATAATAACTTTAAGTATTGAGGAGAAGCTGGAGGGTTGAGGAATGTAGAGAGACGGGACGGATTGGAAACTGGGCTCCCCATTTCCCTTCGAAAAAGTTCTACCTTGTTGAGTCCAGCCCAACATGGAAGATTTTTGTTGTGAACTTATAATGTCATTAACCACATTCTCTAAGCTTACTTTTAGTGATCACTGTGCAGAGAGAGCCTCATACAGTAGCCCTGAGTACCAAGAATGAGCTCCCCAGCCTCAGACTGTTTTGCTGAGCTCGAGTTACATTATCAGTTACACTGTGCATCAAGTGATGACGACATGGCCAAAGCCAACAGTGCTGTTTACAAGGATACAAGGAACCACAGCTGATCCACTGAACCACTGTCCGTCTTATCTTGACGGGAGAGGAGCGTCATATTACCAGACACAACACCTGTACAAAAATAGTTACTGACAACAGAAAAACTGTCACCTTTCTACACTACCTTATCCTGCCTCTGCACTAGGGATGCATCAACCAGATCAGCTGGATCAGTACTGCTGCTGATACTGATGTTATTATGCAAACTGGATATTGTCTAACCAGAATCTGTCAAGCACAGTTTCTTCATGCATGTTATACAATTCAGAGTTTCCACTGTTGTTTCCTTCATTTATGTCACAGCGGGTTGCAACAAAGAAAGTAACAAAGCAAAGTGTGGCCTCATACACAATAATAATCCTAATAAGTTCCATGCAGTTAGCTGCACCCATTTTAAATTTGGGATTAAGAGCAAGTAAATAAAAGCGCTACACATTAATACTTGAGCAGATACCCTAAGATGAGGAATCAGAATCAGTATTGGGAAAGAAAAAGTTGGATTGGTTCATCCCAGGTTTACCTGAAGTCCCAAATTCAGCTTTCACTAATCTGTGCTATGTGGTAGCATGTTGGGCACACAGCTGTGGAAACCGTGGAAGCACTGTATTAGTCTATATAATTACAGACTCCACACCTTTGCCTTTGAAAATTCTAAAACTTCCCTGCCCCCTTCTTCTTCTCCTGGTGCATCCTGTGTTCAGTCTGGATGGAAAAGGGGGAAAATGAGTAGAGAGAGTGTAGGAATGCCACTAGGCAGGTTTGGTAATTGGGATGCTTCGGCTCTGTGTAGAAATTACTCACCCCAGGGTAGACAAACTGATAAGACCTGTGTAGTCACTAACTTTTTTTTTGTTGACTTGAACCTATATTGACAGCATTCAACTGAACACAGCAGAAAATACAGTATCCTAGTGTGTCACTGCAGCATCTTCTTAGCACAAACAAGTAGTATTATTTAAGTCAGAGTACTTTTAATATATTAACCTCTCTGTTTCACCATGTAATTGACCCTTGCAACTTTCTACTAGCTGCCACTATCTCCGTCCATGATAAATGATCACAGCTCGCCACGTAAGATAGCTAACAGACAAATAAATCAGTTTATAGAGACATGATTGATCTAGAAGAGAAAATAAGTTACATTTCCCTAAATCCAGCGTGGACAAGCGTTGGGTGTACAAGTTAGAGTGTCGCAATGCCATCACTGTGCCAAGTTTAACGTTACGCAGCTAATGTTAGCTAGCTAACTGGTTAACGTTAATCACCCGATCAACCCATCAGACTCTAGTGTTAGCTACATCTCCTCTACAGCGTTATTGACAGTCGACATCCGAAAAAATTAAAACGTCAGCGTCAGACTTACCACTCTGTTCCCCGAGAAAGACCAATTTAAATTTTCTTAAAGGGTTTCCGAAATCTCCGGCCGAAGACATGACTGTATGAAACAAGCCCTGGCGTCACTTTTCGGGAGCTCCCCAGCTAGCCAGCCAGTGCTAGCTAACCAGTTGTTGTCAGGTATCAAAGGTCTGGGATCCGTAACGTTTTACCGGTTTGCCAACCCTCTACAAAGGCCAGCTGGCGATGTTTCTTGCTCTAAAATCGCTCCTTTGAGCTTCAAGACACTTTTGGATAACTCACGAACTACAGCAGCCAAGTTAGCATTCCTGCCAGTCCTCTGACATGTCTACACCACTACCAGCTAGCCTCTGCGGGCCACTTCTTCTTCTTCTTCATACATAAAGCTAACGCTGGTTTACTGCTATGCTGCCCCCTGCCGCTGGGGAAATAAAACACACAACGATAAACAGGAGTATCCCTGTGGCGGAGCCACTCACAGACGAATTTAACACGGAAGAGCACAGGTTCAATGCTATACCGCCTTCATTTAATCAGTCGCACACATTCGGGACACACAGCTGGCAAAAGATCAAACTAGACCAGACTAGTGTAGCGACAGAAGCTTGTTGTATCTTTATAAACCCACAAGAGGGCGTACTCACCTCACCGCCATATCTCACCTACTAAGCAACTTTTAAGATAATCTCAATCATGAGTTGTTCTGAGGAGGCTGGAGGTGGTCTGTGCTGACATGAGAATACCTTCTAAAATCAGATTTATTATTTAGTCAATATTCCACATGTAATACCAAGCCACAAATAAGTTGTTTTTATTTTTACAAAAGCAAAAGCTCAGTGAAGAGCAGTTCATTGTGATTTAAATTACATGTGTTTCAATGGCTTCACTGTGTTATAGATATGAACATGGTATCTATCTATCTATCTATCTATCTATCTATCTATCTATCTATCTATCTATCTATCTATCTATCTATCTATCACATTCATTTTTCTCCAGTAGCCTATGCAGTTAGAATAAGCCTAACTCCTGTATATTATAATACTGACAATGTCAGTGAAATTCTTATACAACAATATAACAACACTTAGACAGGAATGCTTGAGCTTTGCCACACCTTCCATTGGCAGTATTAAGCCACATTGAGAATGGCACCTCTCTTTGTTCGGGGTCTTCTATTTTAGAGACATCTCTGCAATGTGCACATGTACAGTCTTATATTTGCTAAATTAACACCAGCTTTTGCCAACAACCTTTCAACATTAAGCCAACTGGCATTAATTATCTTTGTGAACAAAATGAAATTACAGTTATGGGTAGCAGTATGTAGGTGTGAAAGTGGAAATCTCATTTGTCGAGGTCTATTATGTCAGACACTTTTTAAATTGGTATCATGCTCTAATGTCTACAGGACCCACTGGTATCCGATTACTCACATGACCTCCAGCTCACTGCACAGCTGCTGTCCAGAAGGATGGGGCCCTGTGGCAACATACAAGGTGATTTGATTTACTTACTTCACCCGAAGACAAGCAAATAAATAAGCATGCTAGTATGAAGGGTCCATGAGTTAATCATATTGTCTGCATTCACAGTATGGTCAACACCTTATTAATTAGCGATTACCAGTCGCAGAAAAATCAACTGACCTTGAAAATTTTCATCTGAATTTTACTGAAACACAAATTATAGTGACGTCAGCCATTTAGCCATTCAGCCATTTCAGCTCAAGACAGCAATAACCTGCTATGATACAGTATATTTACAAGCTGAAATAGTAGGGCTCTTTCTGAGGCCTGCGGCCTGCTCTTTTTACCTGCATTCATTTGAATACTAAACCACGATTCATCATAATCGTACTCACATTTATTAGTAATCACATCTGATCTCCATATTTTATCAGATGCCCTTGATGCAGTGGTTGTGGGAAATATTTAACTCTTACATAACCCTTATAAACATTACATAGCCTTAAATAATCCCTGCAAGATATGTACATTACATAGGGTCATGTACAGTTAACATTTACACAGGCATCTTTATGAGATTAAACATAGGCTCAAACTGTAAAGAAACATTGTACATGTAAAATGTTGGATCCCTGCAGAATGTACAATGTATCAGCATGTCAGATGTTTTAACTGCACTAGTAAGAAAGACAGTCTTGATTTTTCCCTGCATCAGGACCCTCACTCTTGCTCTGATATGAATTACGTTTATGTTATCATTGATGTAAGTGTACATGTTGATGCGTTATGATTGTGTGAGTACAGTGTGTGTGTTTATGCATACTTGAGCCTGTTGTTCTAGGTCACTGAAGACACACCTGCGCCACTATCTCACTCATGTGCCATCCAGCTCTGACATCTCTAACCACTGCGCTGACCGGCTGATGCCAGGGCTTCAGCTGCTCCGTTTGCATCCCAAGCCTCTCCAAACTGGAGCCATCACACCTCACTGCCCCCCTCCCCTCCCCGCTCTCCTTAATAGCCATATGTCCTTGGTAAAGGAAAGACCCCAGCGCGAAGATGCTGAACTAACAAAATCCTCTTTTACTCTCTGTCTCCCCCACTCAGTCCTTCTTCTTTCACACACGCTTGCCCACATGCAGAGGGGTTTTGCATGTGTGCCTGCACGTGTACAACAAGATTGATCGATCTCTAATGCATTGTCGAGGTTGTTGTTTAAGGGGCTGTGATTGTGAGTTTGCTCACATCAGTGCTATTTGCTACTTTTTTTTTCTTTGAGGAATGCAGTGGCGTAGGATTTGAGGTTATTAAGGTGGTATTAAAATTTACAAAACGCCCTAAAGGGATGTACCTTATTCTCAAACAAGTAAACTACCAACTAGAAAAGCACGTCATCCAAAATCAAAGAAGCGTAACTAAAGAGAAGTGCAGTGCAAATGAATTGAACTTGTCACCTCAAGCCACGATTTCATTCTGGTGTGCTGGTCTTATGTCATGCCACTGCATCATTTACTTATGCAAAAGTTGACTCAGTCTTCTAGATGGGAAAACCTTGGTATGACTCACCTCTTGAAGAGAAAAAAAAAACATATGGTTCTTTCACTTCTCTAGTTATTTATCTCATTTCCTGTCCTGTAGATGAAGATGCACATGCATATTTCGGGTTTCCTGTGTGTGTCTTCTCTATAGGTGTGTGAGCATGTTAATTTCATGCCATACATCTCCCCCATATCTGTGCGTAATGGAGGGAGACCATCCCATTTCCTCACCACCTTAATATAAATCTAATGAATGCAGCTTTCAATGTCACAGCAAAGTACAATACGGCACTGATCTCTCCTGAGAGGGAGAGAGAGCATGGGGGTTGTGATGGAGGAGGGGGGAAATGGACCAAATGAGGAGCAGAAAGAAGATGAGGAGAGGAAATATGAAAAGGGTATGAGGGTTGGGTCAGGGTAAAATAGGTGTGTTGTCATCACCAATACAGTAAGATGGAGAAAGGGAGGAGATAGATGGGGGATGGGGGGAGGGGGGGGTGGAGCAGAGCCACAATTCTCCTGTAGTCCTCCTCCTGGAAGCATGGGCTAGATGATGTGTGACAGAGAGAGAGAAAAGAGACGAAGAGTATGGGAAACACCGCCGAGCCCCCAGACAGGAACAAAGGACTGCAGTGAGGACGGGGCAGGAGGCACGGTTAGATCTCGAATCCCTTCTTACTGTGCAACATCAGTCAGGGACAGACACAGCAGTACAGTGGGAGGCGTTCTTGCAAGCATAAGTGAAGCAGCGATCAGGGTAGCAATCCAAGCACATTTACCAGAGGAAGGAGGGAGGGAAGGAGGGAGAGGGAGGAGAGAGAGAGAGAGCAGATCTATGAGAGGAGGAGGAGGAGAAAGAGGAGGGAGGAGTGGGGGGTTGTTGCATGCTCACACAGAGAGAGATAGAGTGATTCCATGAGCGAGAAAGAGACACAGAGGCAGAGAGAGGGAGAGCACAAGGCAGAGATGGGGACCGAATGCTGAGGCAGAGGTAGTTGGCAGGACCGAGATCTGCACACAAACGTGAGCAAAAGGAGGGGAGAGAGGAAGGGAGAGTGGAGGTTGAAGGAGAGCAGGAGGAGAGGGAGGGAGAGATTGAGGGATGCAAGATGATGGAAACCAGAAATAGGCTTCACAGGACAGTTTTTCATCTCTGCTCTCTGCGGCAGACATGACTCTGGGCATTGGACTGTGCTGAAATTAGCCAGGGGGACAACGCAGGACAGCAGGTCTGCAGCGTGCTGCCTTGGTTCAGCCTCGCTGGATGCAGCAAGGCAGCTGATTTATTACTGAGGGGCTGGGTGGTAGCGTGTTCGTGTGTGCTGCTCTGAGAGTGTGTGCATGTGCGCGTGAGTGCATCTATGTGTGTGTGTATGCAGGTTTTTATGGGTCCTTGTAGAGCTCGGAGCTGTGGGAGCGACCATTCCTCCAGTCGTAAAATGACATTCAGCAGGCAGGAGCTTTGTGTGCTGGTGTGGATCTGCAGTCCTCAGTAGGAAGTGGGAGAGTGGGATTCAGAGCTGTCATCGAGTACAAGTGTGTGTGTGCGTGTTTATGGTGCTGTTTGCTGAGGTGAGCCAAGAAGGATCAGCTATATGTGGTATGTGTGTTTAGGTTAGAGTAGCAAGGGTGCAGCAAAGGCAAAGATCCTACACAATGCAAGGACGAGCGCAGGGCAGTACTGATGGCAGGGAGTGCAGCTAAAGTACAAGGAGTGCCCTGGGGGTAGGGTGGAGGACGAAGACAGGAACAGACGAGGGAGAGGAGAAAAGACCGAGGGGACGAAGAGAGCCAAGTGGAAAAGAGAGGGTGATCATGGTTGTCATATGGTGAGCTATAGCATATGCTGTAGCGCAGAGCAGACTGGTGCGGCAGGGGGAGGACAAGCATCACTGCATAAGGGGAGGGGGAGAGACTGAGGGAGAGAGGAGGGGGAGGCAATCAGCTCAGCACCTCTCCCCCACCAGGAGGAGAAGCACAGCGGGACAGGCCCAGGAGAAGACACTCACTCACACACACACACACACAAAGTCAAAGACGCATTGACAAGCAGCCAGATCGGTGTGTAGGGGTCGAGAAGGGAACTGGTGTGGGACATTTGGGGGGACGGGGCTGGGTGTACCCCCGCTGGCCGGCAGGTTCACAAGAGCGCAGGCCGGTCCTGGGAAGAAGAAGAAGGAGAGGGAGTGCTTCGGAGGAAGAGGGGTCGGCTCCCCAAGTCCTGTTTTCTTTGACAGCTTTGCCACATTTCCGTCACCATGGGGGAATGGACCATTTTGGAGAGGCTGCTGGAGGCGGCTGTCCAGCAGCACTCTACCATGATTGGAAGGTAAGACACTGATCGATTTTGTGTGGTTTTATGTAGTTTTATTTTCCAGTTATGTATCTCTGTTTTTTCTATGAGCTGAGTGTTTTTTATGTACAGTGTATGTGTAAAATGTAATACTCTGTATCAGTTGATGGCATCCCTACAGAGACCACCCTCCTCAGGCTTGTCCCAGTGCTCTCCTCTGTTCTACAGTCCCCCACAGTCATCCCTGCCTCCCCCGTCCTTTCCTCATCCCTGCTCTCCTCACCCTTTTCCTCCACACCCATCATTAGTTAAGGGATAAACTAATTGCACATAATCAATAGCAGGCTTTACTGGGCATTATGGTTAATTCAGAGAGGTTCCTGTGTTGATACTACCTAATAGCCTAGCTATTGATAGATTACGCTTGATGCTGTTGGCCACAGACCAATAGGACAGAAGGAGGAGAGGGGTGTGGGAGTGAGGGGAGAGCAGAGGTGCAGATGATGAAAGGATGGTGAGCAAGCAGGTGTGGAAGGTAGAATCAAAGGGGAGTAAATGGCTCTGAACTCTGTGTGAACTTGAGGCAGAAAAATGATAGAAAAAGTTCATTCACTTTGTACATATCAGCAGACATTTATTTGCATCATAGTAACAGACTGATTAAATCATTCCTCATATTTTGTGTGACTTTGGTTCGTGGTGGAGGGTTGAACAGATGAGCTTTTAGTTTGATTAGCAGTGGAGACATGCCATGGAGACATGCTGTAAAATCTGTGAAAAAAAATGTGCTCTACATCATCTCTGTGTGATTAATTAAATGCAAAAGTGAAATTTTTCCACCCATTAAACACAATCCAAAAGTCACGCTGGGATGCTCATTTAGAAAAGTGAAGAGTCAACGTGCTTTAGCCTGTGAAACCTGGATGTGTAGATTTGTGATTTGAAAATTACTTTGCAGAAAAAATAAAGCCATGAAGACTATGAATTTGACTGCACTGCTGTGCTCATTACCCCAGACCACAGGTAGTCCGCAACAAAGGCATGGCCTAATCTCTCTGTTCCAATAGCTTTGTGTGTGTGTGTGTGTGTGTGTGTGTGTGAGAGAGAGAGAGTGTGTGTTCTTGCTCTGTGTGTATGTGAAAGGAGTGAAAATTGGCTCATGCTTTCATTGACTACACAGAGCCATTAGGCTGTATCCTTCAAAATCAATGATATCAGAGCAACAGAGATGATGTGAGCCACTTTATAGCAAAATTTGTGTTGATCAGGAATCTGAAACCAGATGGAGATTTTCCTTCCAACCAACACTACACCAAGTCATTTCAGTGACTTCTTCCTCTGTGGTTGTTAACCAATGAAATCACCTGGTCTAGTATAGTGGAATGAAAACCTGCATATAGTAGAGCATGATGACTTGATTTAAAGATGCATTAAGCAATATTTTGCACCATTTAATTATATGACTCCCTTCTGTTTATGGGATCGGTAGTATTGCTGCTACCACTGAGAATCAACATCCCACATTGAAGCCATAAGCAGCATTAAGCCGTTTTCAGCTCATTGTTTTGGTTCTCCGGAGCGACAAAACCAAAACAATATCGGCTTGTATATGATAGTTTGCGGCTCAGAGGCTCAAAAAATGCTAACTGTACACTAACTACCCAACACGAAATGGCAAAGAGCCAACGTAACTGGAGAAGAAAGTTAGCAAGCCGAAGATACGCATATTTTTCTCATAAGCTGGGAGACCAAACAGGGGCTAAACGGCAGTGAATATTGGGATTACATTCAACAGGTGGCCAGAAAAAGGAGACCAAAGGGATGTCCGTGTTGCTCTGTTTCTCTTGGATATGTAAGTAGGCAACTGTTTGCTAACATGTTAGCCATAACAACTTCATAAGCTAATTGCTAACTGTTGTGAACTTGTTCTGGAGTCTTTCTGCCCCCTAGTGGTCAAAAATTACTTAATGCAGCTTTAAAATCCAGTCCTGGCAGCTGAATCAGTAATACCCTGGAAGCACAGGGTACAAAAAATGGTGAAAATTAATCTTTAGATGAGTGTTAGCCACCTACAGTTCTTCAGAGGCACAGAGGCAACTCTCAATTTGTCTGCTACCTCTTTAACGAATACTGTGATGATGTAATGGCTTCCTCTTGTAATGCTTAATTTGAGCTATTTGTTGATCATGCACTTCACTGGCTGAACATTATAGAGAGTTCCCTGAATACCTAAAATATATTTATTAAAATTAGCAATGCTTTTCTGGTTCAATTTAAAACAGTCCTTTATGCACCAGTTATTGTTCTTCACATTATAGAGTATGCTAGATTAATTATCTTCTAAAATTAGGTATGACATAGCATTACATTGTTAAATGATAATATGAACTAGTAAAAACATTTGATCATAGAGGAGGTAGTTTCTATGATGCCCACAGCTATGTGCTACTACGCTGAATACAGTGAAATGGTCTGTAAATGATCCCTGTGTGTTTTGGCTTCCCTCAGACTGTGTTTGTCCTACAAGACTCTCTAGTTGACCCTAGGGCATTAGCTGTAACATTACCTGCTTTCCAGTGAGGTTCCCTCCTTCTACCCTGCTTGTCTATGTCATGTGAGCCAAGAAACATTGTCTTTGGAGTCACTTTGTACAGTTTTTTGTGAGGCTGTAGGTCCCTGAATTTATTCTTACCCTTGCCAAGCCAATTGTGATTTTGACCCTTTTAGCTAGCCTGTTTGCAGAATATCAAAAAATGCTCTGGAGAGTCCTTATGTAGTTTGGTGGACAGAGAGACCCTGGGTTAGGGTGTATCAATTTAAAATAAAGTGGTGGTTTGGATTTTGGCTTTTTACCTGTAGATAGGCATACTTAGATACAAGATGTTAGACATTCTTAGACAATCTTAGCAATAACACAAAACTACTAAAGATAAAGACTTGATTCCTAATCCTAAGCATGTGTCTGCATGGTCAGGAAATCAGTGACACTTAACATTTAAATGATCAGAATGATGTTTTTGGATGTACCAGCAAGTTGGAGAATTGTTCACCACTGGCACAGTTTTGTGCAGTAAAGGTGCCTCCTAGATGGTTTATGAGCAACTCCACACTAAATCATGTATGGAGTCTAAATTGTTGCACTGACCTCTATGGGTTGAAAGGTTCAAGTCTGTTGCACCACTGACCACACCCAACTGTGTTGTTGGGTGTGGTCAGGTGTGGTCTGTTGCACTTGTGAACACAACCAACTGTGATGTAGTGTTGCACTGTTGTGCAATGTGAAGTCCTGCACTTCACACGGTGTGGCCGGAGCATGCAGCAACTGCTAGATGGCATCACAAATAGGATGTTCAGCCTTTGTGTAGTTTCTTTTTTTTCCAAGAGTTTGCATGTGTGCGCTTGCAGTTCCAAGGATGCAGTTCCAAAGAACAGAACAGTGATGTCTCCCCATGGCTGAAAGGTCTCCCCTGCATCAAAACTTTGGAACATGGTTGCATGTCAGTCATCTGTTTGAGTGCCAACCCTCTCTCTTGCAACATGAGGATATACTTCCACCATGAGACACTGTCAGATAGTATTGTTGGATGTCTAGACTGTCTAATCCAGCTACAATTAAGCTACTTCTTAATTGTAGGTTTTAAGCTAACCTATGCCCTGGCATAGGACAGATAATTAGCATAGGAATATAGAACAGTGATAAAAATAGAAATGGACCGATTCTAAGCAGTGGCATAGGTTAGCTTAATTATGGTCTTTGAAAGAGACAGACAAATTGAGAGTTGCTTCTGTGCCTCTGACTAACCACAGGTGGCTTGCATAATATGACTCATTCAAAGATTAATGTTGTGTATTGTGATTTCCATAAGCCTGATTTCTAACTGGTTGATGTATAGTGTGTGCATGGATAATCAATAACTGTAATCGTGATTACTCAGTGAAAGAAATCATTGTCAAGGCTGCACTGACCTCATTCTCTATCCCAAACCAAATTTACTGTATATTCACAGCTATAATGACCCTGGGGTTTTCAGCATTAGATACCATTTCAGTATGGCTTGTAAAGTGCATTAGCCTTTCTCACTCTGTGTGTTAATTAGATATATTAATTCAGTGTCTGCTGTTGATGGGCCAAGGTAGCCTGCTAACAGGTGATGACACAACCAGGGTTAGAGTTATATACTTAGTGCATGTAATAAAAATGGAGCCTCACAAAGGTTTTTCAATCAAAATTTGTACTCGTACTTCTGTACTTTAATTCAAACATCTCTATCAATATTTCTCTGCAGAAACTGTGGGTTGGCTAACCTTCAAAGCAGCTTGTTCCTACAGAGCAGCTTCAGATTTCCACACTTCCTATAGATGTGTACATACCTGATTTTTGTCAGCAACACAAATAAAATGTTTTCGTGTTGATATGCTGATGATATACAGCTGTATTTGCGTAAAATGTGATGCCAGCAGCCTTGATAATGTTTGCAGTAGTGTTATATGTCTCAAAGTTTTATACACATAATGACTAATTTACACTTACAATAGTAAATATACTATTATATTCAATAAAAAAAAATTGCTGCTAATATCAACCTGACAGACAGGTTTTTGCAGCACTGTACAATATTATCATGTACAAATAATTTCTACAATAAAAAAAAATTAACATTAGTTATTCATTTACTTTTCCATCCGTCCTCTTTATTATTCTTCCATATCAGACCAGCGTTTGAACACCTCCACAATATAAATTCTCATTCTGCAGATAAGAAATGTTTGTTCCAGTTAGACAAATAACTGCTTGTATACTTTGCTGATCTGCCCAAAACAAATTTGTCCATACAACACTGCAAACAACTCAGTGGTATTTCTCTAGAATCTCAGGTCATCTGTCCCCATGCCCTATCGTTCCTTCTATGTGAGATGTCACTTTTCTTGTGAAAAAGCTAGATACATTTTAAAACGGTCCTAAATGCTGTGTTTAAAAATCCCAAATTTCTGCCTCGTATTATTATTTTGTGGTACTGAAACATAATTCAGTGATGCATACTAAAGCATACTGCAGTAAAAAATATCTTATACACATATTAAGACAAAACATGCTTTTTCGTTGTTACATATTGTGCTCAGATGTTTTGCAGACCACAGGTGTGCGTGTTTGTGTGTCTAAAAGATGTGTTCTTCCATGAGAGGATGAAGCCTTTGGGTCTGAGTTATTCACCTTGCAGGTAGGAAGGAAGAGAGAAAGGAAGTGTGTTGATGCATCTTCCCCTACACTGCAATGCCGTAGTGAGGTCAGAGCCAAAGACAAGTAGAGCAAAAAAAGAGAGGCAGAGATAATGGAGGACTAGAGTGATCTAAGGAAGATAAAAAAAATAAAATAATAAAGGTTGGCAGATGGAAGGATAGAGAAGAGAGGATGTCAGCTGTAGAGGCAGAACAAAAAGGGTACAGAGGGTAGAAGTAGGAAATGGAGGAAGGAAGGGAGAAGTTTTCCCTCTGCAGAGGTTTAGTGGAGAATCTATGTCAGAGCTCCTTCCTCTGGAGCTGCTGACTGACCCTGCTGCTGAGGAAACTGTCTGCACACACACAAACTCAATATGTGCCCACTGCATTGATAAGGTTTTCAAAAAATACAAGACCTTTCATGCTCTTTAATTTCACATTCATATGAATGAATCTATGAAAAGCAGTGCAGAGTGCAGAGAGAGGAACTGAATAAACTGCACCTTTAATAACAGGCAGAATATCTCTGTTGTTGAAGCAAATGAACTCCATGTGTATTTTTTCATTACATTTCATATGTTGCATTTAAATGGGTATAATAGTTATTTTAGAAAATAGAATGATCTATGTACTCTACAGTTAATCTCTATAGTCCATTTACCTGTCATTTGTTTATTTCTCCATAATCTATTATTCAACACCTATCACTCCCCATTTGAGCATTATAAATACTTCATAAAATCTTAATAAGTGTTATGTTGCCTTTGTTGCAAGTTGTGATTGATGTCAAGCCACTCATCAAATATTCATAAAGATTTGACCAGCCTTTTAATGTAATGGACAAAGTGATGTATAAAATACCTTGTTGGTCTTGAACTCTGTTTATATGATACAGAAAAAAACAGTACATAAATAGACAGGCTTGAAAGACTTGGTGAAACCAAATATATCTACATCCTGTTTGTTGGCTCTAAAAGCAAAATATAGATGGCGACCTGCTCTTTTGCTTTAAAGTTGTTCACCTCTGCAGTTTTTGTGCACATATTTATGATCTCTCTCCACTTTTCCTAAATAGGTCAGGATATCCACAAGAAGGAGGTACCCTACTTTGAGAAGGGCACCCTACTTCTACCAAAATAATTTGAGACATAGGAATACTCTGATTTAATTGAGGGCATCATGCTGTCTAATAGTAAACTGGAATATATTTCATGTATCATTAACAGTTATCTCCCTGGATACAATCTATACTGTCTAGGAAGATTGTGTTGCAAAGCAAAACAGTGGAGGCTAAACAATATCTCAGCATTTGACAGGATTAGTAATCCATCATCCTGCGGCAAGGAGCGGGACATCTTTCAAATTAAACCATTTTTCTGTGCATCTAGAGTTGTCATTAGTTTATTTGTGCAGCAATCCCCGATGTTGAATGCTATTGATTATACTGTTTGACAGAGGGATTTTGCCAGTAAAGCTGACCTCAGCTTTCATTCAGCACAGGCTATTATTCATCTCAGCAACACATCGATGGTGTGTGTATGAGCTTTTCCAGGCGTGTAATGTGTCCCTATACATAGTTTAAATGTCTTTTATTCCAATGATTTTCCCACGTGGTGAAATTCTTTAATAGATTGGGGCGTGTTTTCTTAACTTTTTGTGAGCATCATTTTTGGCTGTATTTTGAAGTTCATATAGACAGGTGGTAGGTTTTATAGAGATTTAATATATTTTAAACCTATGTTCAAGGAAGATATATTCAACGACTATGACTATATTGATCCAAGCAATCTCCTAGAAATCACCAAACCTTGTATTAGGGAGTCAAATGCACTGACTAATATAGAAAATAGAGGTTGATTTAAAAGATAAAGAGAATGCAAGGCAACATATCTATGGCATTTTCTGTGCATTGTATTTTCCTTAATGTTGTACTCCAAGTGAAAACATGTGTATCAAATTGTTGTAGGAGTTTATTAATGTAAGGAGTGCACTAATTACAGTGAGTTATCTTCATAATGATAGTACATGACTACAGTGAGCTGTTACATGTGGGAGGTGCAGTGTGCACAGTTGCCTGATGTGTTTTTGATTCAGTGAACCATCTTGTCTTTATAGTGCGGTTAGAGTGCTTTTTAATTTTCAGAGTAGATCGCTGATTAAAATTTACACTGCCTAAGTTATTCAAAATGAAGAGAAAAGAGCAGGATGGGTGGCTAATCAAATTAAAAGTATGATGGAATTAAAAGTGTAAAACTCAATTTCTCGTGCAGCACAGAAATTAGCAGCCAGGAAGAAGGTTCTAGCAACAATTATCAGTGACAGCAAGGTTCAATTACATTGGCAGAAACACAAATAATCTGTTAGTAAAAGCCATAAGGGAGGGAAGTGCTGTTAGACAGAGTTGGTGACCTTAAGACTTGTTCACTCTTGGAATATTTCAGTCAGAAGTGGATGTTTTTGCATGCAACCCTGGATGTCATTACTGCAGCAAATATACAGCTAATTTTACATCTGATGGAAGCGACTGTATGGACCGTGTAGCAGAAATAATCCTTTTTAAAGCTGCACATATCAATAATTTTGTATTAGCAAAGAGTAAGACAACTACATATAATACTGAGGGTGTCACCACTAAAGACAAAAACACTCAGCTCTGGAGCTTTTTAGCATCTTTTAGCTAACCGTTTTGGCTTCACGTCTTGCAGCTTTTCTGTTCAGATTCAAATAACGACAGATAATGTTAGCAACTAAGTGCTGAATGTAATTTTGCATGTAGCTGCTAGTTAGAGCCAGTGGAGACCAAAAAATGAGCTAAAAGGAGAGTTAGTGTTGGATTTACATCTGGTGTCCAAGAACATGACACCAAATCAGTGCTAATGTTGCTCTGTATTAAATGACTGTGTAAATAAACACATAAACCTAAAGTGACCTTTTCAGACACTTATTATTATACAATGTAATTTCTTCTACAATTATACAGTCAGTTAAAATGCCCCTATGTAATGCTGTGTTTAGCACAGAACATTAATATTACCTGAAAATGTAGTAAACTGACGTGCTGATCAGCGGTACTTTTCAGCAATGAAATAAAAACCTTGAAAGCTGATTTTAATTCTGTAGCAAAGATGTACTCCAATAATTATTCACATTAATAACTAATAACGAGTGATAATTTTTTTTCTCAGTTGAAGTAGTATTCTCTTTTAATTAAAAAAAAATGTGTGAACTCAAATACACTTTTGGATTTTTACAAATGTTATAACACAACCAGCTTGTCAAAGACTTGACAGAGCTGAGACACATATACATATAGTACACTTTGATGGAAATGTATTTTGTGAAAAGCCTCATTCAGAGCAAAAACAATTATGAACATTTGATTGTTCATGTCAGATCAGATTTACTTCAACATCCTCCATCTTTGACTGTTCTACACAAGCTGGCAAACTGGGGAAATGCCTAGTGAGCCGAGTCAGTGACCATTATGACAGTCTTAAGTGCTTCTTGTTAATTGTTGCCAGTTTGAGTGCATTAAGAAACATTAAAAACTGCATAAGAGGGCTGAGATGCTTGTTTCTTTTTTAATCTAATTATTTATGAATGCAGATTTGCACCACATTGGCTCCACACAACATTAACCACAACTCTTAGAAGCTGAGATCACATGACTTAGTTTGTTAATAAATCAAGACAACAACTCCCGCAAGACATTAGAAATTGACTATGAGGCTAGCCATGTAACTCCAGTTAACCACAACGTTAAGTGGGAAAATGCTTGATAAAACCACATGATATGATGTACAAAAGTTCAAAGCATTTGGCATTTACTTTGATACATTCAAATGAGCATGCTCCTCATATGATTTGCAGTACATCTGCCACAGAGCTGGGGAAAACAAATCCAGTAGCGAACCATTTACATCTCATCATTGCAGACTTGACTAACATAAATTCAGCTCAGTTTGTTTAGCTGTCACTGAGATAATAACAATTCTTCATAAAGGAGTGGAAAATGCTAAAGGAATCAGGGAACACTACTCTACAAGCCTCACAGAAATGCATGCACTGTGAATTTCTAGGTCCAATTTGATGTTTGGTTTTGAATCATTTGTCTTTGAACAGATAACATGCCAAACATACAGTAGATGACACAGTAAGTGATTGAATACAGCTCCAGCACAGTAAACAACAAAGAAAAATGTAACCTCTATAAAGATTTTAGCATCAGTTCCTCAGAATCAAAGAGAAATAATTTGCTCTAACCTCACCATTAACTTTCATATACTCAGAGATACTGCAGACACATGTCCTCAGTGGTCAAGCAGGTAATGAAGCCACAAAAGGCAAGAATTTGGCAGCAGATACAGCTGAAACAAAGGTGTCTATGGTGCTTAGGCATTCAGGGAAATTTCTACCTGAAATAGAGGTATGAAGCAAAATGCTAAAAAGAACAATTTGAAAATTTGATTTGGATAATTATTAGTGAGGGCCTACTTGTGTACTTTTTTAAAACCAAAAAGTTAGATGTTATGGACAAAAAATGATTGGGGTCAGTGAGTGAAAATCAGCCCAGTCTAATCGGTTTCTCACTGCAAAATAAAATCATTTTTTCCTGCAGATATATATACTTTGTGTTTTACAGTAAAACAGGAAAATGTGTTGATTGTGTAAAAGCAGTCATTGCTCTAAATACTGAAAAAGCCACAACGTGATTAATGGAATATTCTGAAATTGCATATTGAGCCAATCAGCAAAATATGCTGGTTAGGAACCAAAGGGAAATGCTGATCCCGTTCATTTGAAGGTTTGAAGTTATTTTAGACAGAGACACTTCTGCATAATGTTTGCCTCCCTTAGCTAGAATTGAGATGAAAGGGCAATTTTAGATGAAAGGCTAATTTTAGATGGCATAAAGACAAATGGGATGGAGGCTGCATCTGGTCTATACTGCATCATCATCATCATCATCACCATTACGCATGGTTGGGCCGTGCAACTTAATGGAAGAGTTGTGTGTGGAATTTCTTCAAACACAGTATCCTCCAGCTTTGGACCATCGTCATGTTATACATCCGTTTCAACTGAGGGGTTTTGCTCAAGAAAAAAAAAAGACAGTCTCAGATTTCAGCGTAGGCTTCAGCATAGTTTAATTTGAATGCATTATCATACTGTCTCAGATTCTGTATAATTGGCACAGTTACCTGTAGAGCCTCCCCCAATTAACTTTCTCTGTTTCCTTCGTTATTTGTGAAAAACAGTCGGAGGCCATTTCCTTCAGAGAGAGAAAGCTAGATAATCACATTTCTGAACATGTTGACTCTGTGTTGTGGCACAAAGGAAATTTACAGAATGAAAAGGCCCTCTTTGTCTTAAATCACAAGTATAAAAAAAGAACTCTCTTTTTAAACCACTCATGTTTTATACTCAGTAAAATACTGCTACTAAGTATTTGAAGGAGGAAGCCAGAAATAAGTGAACCACCGCAGCTGAAGACACACAAGTTTGGCTTAAACTAATGTATTCGTCACACCGACTCTTAGTGGCTCCTCAGGCAGTCATGCGCGTCTGCCTGATACGTGGGCAAGACCTAAAACTATTAAAACAGTTTGAGAGACGAACAGTAGATGAGGGGCGGGAGGGAAGAAATGTCTGCACTCTGATAATTAAGCTGCCTAATTTCTATGCCTGGTAAGGTCTTTATTCATTATGTGCTGCCATCAGCAATCAGTGGAGCTTATTACTGAGAGTGTATGGGCGGGAAGAATATTTTTACTCAAGGTCTCTCCACAGATAATACTGAACTCACTAGTCCTTCAGAGGACTGTCTGTGTGCCTACGTGTGCAGATATACACCTATGTGTGCTTGTAACTCGACTCAGATACAGTAACGAGTGATTTATATTCACAATGTGTGTTTGTGTGTGTTAAGAGTATGTGTGTGTTTCCTGATGCATCTGCTGTTGTGCTCAGGGTTGTTTTTGTCCCTGGTGGCTGGCGACAGCAGCTGCTGTATGAATGAAGGTATGCGCGCGTGTGTGAGTGTGCCTCTGGGAAAGACAAAGCCTGCACGTCCAGCCGACACACCAGCTGAAGAGCAGCTACCGTCAAACCATACACACAGTCTCACAGGTCAGGCTGCTGCCTTCAGATCCGTTTCTAGAGTTAGACAGCAGTGAAGCACCACATCCCTAATCTTCCTCCTCTGCTTGTCCATGTGCTGCTGTTGCTGGTCTTTGCACTTTGTGGAAATGCCAGCTGTCAGTGATGCAGCATAAGAAGGTGAAAATTAGGAAAGAAGTTTCACATCTGAGCCCAACTCAGAGACGCAGACAGATTAATTTTCTTTCAAATCTTATTAAATCTCTGGCACAGTGTTGGGGATTTAGAACGTCTCAAAAATGTTAATGATTAGTCAAAGATGAGAGCAGGTCCTCCAGGAAGCAGGAAGCTAAATGTGGAAATGAGCGGTGACTGATGTGGGAGATCATTTACTGCCCACTTTAAAGGAACTTTCAGGACCCACGTGATAGAAGGAGCAGCGGTTTAATGCCTGCATCATGCCTTGCGAGTGACTTTATTTTCATATTCAGCCCCTCAGGACAGAGATGCTAAAAATTCAGAAATCCTTTTCATCATTTATGGAGGTTATTGAATATTCTGCAGGTTTAGGCCTCGGAGCTGTCCTGACCCAATCTGCTCTGACGTACAGTATTGGCTCGTTACTCTGCAGGACTTAAAACACTGATGTTTGCAGATAACCTTCGTCCACTGCTTTCTGCTAATGCAGCAAACTGCTCCGTGCTGATTATCCTGTTATCCAGCAGCAGAGCACACACACACACACACACACACACACACATGCCTGCTTACACACACAGTGCAACACTCAATACTTGCAATGTCTTGGAATTTTTTAACAACGTAAAACTGCCCAACAAACAAGTACAGACTGATATCTGCAATACAGTACTTTGAAAAAGTTTCCTATCAGAAGAAAGTCTTCAAGTTCTTACTGTGGAGGCACAATACAACCACAGGCGTATAACTGTCTAATGGTCAATGTCAATGGTAACTTGTAAATACATCACATAAAGTGGGCCTATGTAAGGCTGTTGTAAGATGAAAGCAGCCTGGATATTACATTGGTCACATTGGCATGAATGAAGTTTTTAGTGATTTGCAGTGGCACTTTAAATGAAAAGGGAACAAAAACAAAATGGGATAAAAATCACTTTCACATATAAAGATGTATTACAGTTTGAGAGTTTTTCACTTTTATATGCGTCTGTGTCATCTTTAATTTGTGTTTTGGGTTCCTGGCAGTTTTATACTTAATTAAATTATAAGCTGTAAAGGCTAGAGCTGAGTGTGTGCTGAAAAAAAGCGACACAATGCATGTGGGTGAAGGACAGTTTGAAATGCGCTAAACAAAGACAAAAATTGATGCATAAAATGCATCAATCAAAATGAACCTGGGCTCCTGAGGGTGCAGGCTGCCAGTAAAACATAGCTCGGATATGGTGCAATCTCATGAATGGTATATATTAGAATAAGGGATAGACATGGTGCACCAGTAATGAGAGCATTTGCACAGCACAAAAAGAAAAGCCTATTTCCAAGCACATTTTTACTGAAAGACCTTTCCAGTCTATGGGCTTGTGTCACCGTATACAGAGATGTGGATAGCAGGCAGACTTAGTGACATTTAGTTAATGCTATTACGATGTAGTAATTATCACTGGCATGAGAATAGGCAGACCTTTTCAATTGAAACAGAAAGTGAACACAAACATGCTGTAAGCTACTCTCTGGCCTGTTCCATTGTTGTAAATCCACAGATTCTCACTGACACTGAATGTGAGCTAGTTCCATATCATTTAAACAGATATTTGCATGTAAATGTGCAGCGTTGACCACACATTTCTGTCTCAGTGAGCAGCACGCCTCTAATGACTCCTTGTGGTGCAGAAAGCCATCGATAACAGCCCTCAGATCAAATCCACTGCTGTCAAATGACCAATGAAGGGAGATACATCTGGCTGACAGCAAAGGATCAGAGAGTGACAGAATGTCTTTACATAAATTGCATGCACGACCTGCATTTCACTTCTGAAAGACCAAAGGTGCAGGAAAGCTTTATTCTGATGTATTTCCGAACACACTGAAAGTCAGTGTAGCGTATCCGCTCGCAGCTGCTCTGAGCACAGACGGCCGGACACGTTTGTCATTTTGCACAAGTCACACACATGGCTGACTTTCCCTCTTTGTCTCCGTGTCCTTGTGTCTGTCTCCCTCACACTAAAAAAAAACACACACACAGAGGTGTGCACTTGCAGGTGGAACAGGAACAGTCCTGCAGCGGCGCACTGTTCTATTTTATGTCTGTTTCACACTAACACATGTACCGCTGCTATACCTCTTACCTTCACCTGCTTTCCACTCGGCTCTCACGAGCTGCCTCCTGGATTGCCTCATCCAAACACATTTCTTTTTTTTCACTCTCCAAGGAGAGAAGAACTTTTCAGATGTTTCCCACACTTTCTCTTCCCTACCTCCCTGCAGATCCTCACCTCTCACTAATTTGCTGGTTGCTGTGGTAACTGGCCATGAAAGGCAGGTGTGGGCATTTTTGAGTCCTCATTAAAAGATACACTGTGGAGTCTCATTTGACATGTGGATAAAAACAACAGAACAAAGACCAACTTTACGCATGCACATTTTAAACGCAAAGGAATTGCATCACCTTGCGTCACCTGAACTAAAGCCTCCTGTCATAAGTAGCTGCCATTTACCCCAGTTGTTCTAACCCACCTGGGGCCAGCTCCCATCTATCTCTGTCCCTTTAGCTGCCTGGAGTGGTCTCTTGTGCTTGGAAACAAGTGTGTTCTAAGTAATTGGCTCCTCCATGCAGGGAGCGTGCGCATCCACTGCATTGTGGCATAAATGCCGGGGAGCCCCATGATGTGCAGGCTTTCCTCGCTCATTAGAAAGAGCTGACAGTGCAGCCCTAAAGCCCCAGTCCTCCTCCGCAGTGCCCATGCTGGATCGACACCAGAAGATAACACTACGGCACACCAGCCTCTCAGAGGCCTCGAAAAGCATCTGCACTGCTCTCTAGATCCACATGGCCCCTTGACGTGGCTTTCTATTACTGCAGCAATGCACTAATGATGCTCAATGGGAAGTCCCTCCAGTTTTTAGAAGATGCCACCAGATCAGCATATACAGTTTAACATTAAATTGCTAATGACTGGCATCCATACTACAGCCCTTAGAGCAGGAGATGCCTCCACTTATGCTTTTTTTGGTATCTTAGCAACAATCACATGCAGCCCTGAAAGCTCTGCAGCCATGACCTACAATATGGTGGCTTCCCGTTCCCTCGCTTGATGTCCAATATTTAGTTTGATATTTAATAAACAGCTTCACAACAGTGAAGAGATTTTCAATGGATTTACAATGGGATATGATGAAAGGCAGACATTTTAATTATCAGAAAAACACAACACTGTTCCTTAAATCAATGCATGGCGATCACTGTTTGAACATGTATGTGCACTCACACACACTGATATCAGTGAATGTGATGTTCCATTTCAGCCCCAGCAGTGAAGATGAGCGTGAAATCACCCCTGTCTTCTAACAACCCCTCCTGTTACAGCCTTTTATGATTAGTGAGAGCAACTCCTCCATCCTCAGGTGTTGTTTGTCACAGAGGCTGAGTGACAAAGCATGCAAACGCACACATCCATGCATGCACATACCTATACACACACACACACACACACACACACAAGCATATCGTGGGTAGGTTGGACAAGGGTTCTAACCAAGGCAATCATTACATTTTCAGAGCCTTACCCAGATATTTCCAGAGCCTCCTCACATTTGCTCCTCATTAACTGACACTGTCTTTTTTCCTTTCACCTCCTCCCCTCGCTGCCCTTTCCTTCTCCCTCTGTCTCTCTGCAGGATCCTGCTTACTGTGGTGGTGATTTTCCGCATCCTGATAGTAGGTATAGTGGGTGAGAAGGTGTACGAGGATGAGCAAATCATGTTCATCTGCAACACCATGCAGCCCGGCTGCAACCAGGCCTGTTACGACAAGGCCTTCCCCATCTCGCACATCCGCTACTGGGTCTTTCAGATCATCTTGGTGTGCACGCCCAGCCTGTGCTTCATCACATATTCTGTTCACCAGTCTGCGAAGGCGCGTGACCGGAGCTACTCCCTCCTGCATCCTTACATGGATCACCATGGTCACGGTCATCACGGTCGCCATCATGACCATCACACTCGCAAGCTTCACGCTCGCAACATCAACGGCATCCTGGTGCACCCTGACAGCAGTAAGGAGGATCACGACTGCCTGGAGGTCAAGGAGATCCCCAACGGGCCCCGAGGACTCCCTCAAACACACAAGAGCGCCAAAGTGCGACGGCAGGAAGGCATCTCACGTTTCTATGTCATCCAGGTGGTGTTCCGCAACGCGCTGGAGATTGGCTTTTTGGCCGGCCAGTACTTCCTGTATGGCTTCAACGTGCCAGGGATGTTTGAGTGTGATCGCTACCCCTGCGTGAAGGAGGTGGAGTGTTACGTGTCTCGTCCCACAGAAAAGACTGTGTTCCTGGTCTTTATGTTTGCAGTGAGCGGCATATGTGTGCTGCTCAACCTGGCTGAGCTCAACCACCTTGGCTGGAGGAAGATAAAGACGGCCATGCGAGGGGTGCAGGCCCGAAGGAAGTCCATCTGTGAAGTGCGCAAGAAGGATGTTTCGCACCTGTCCCAGGCCCCCAACCTGGGCAGGACCCAGTCTAGTGAGTCAGCCTACGTCTGACAGAGGCTTCTCTGCCTGGGGGCTCGAGGACCTCTTAAATTTTGGAGAAGAGCTTTTCCCCGGCCCAGGACCCCCGATCATTAGGGCACAAAACTCACCACTGCATTATTATTCAGGAGCACAGACAGACTCTGTGTTGTCATTATGAAGCATCAATTCACAAAGTAGAGACTTTGACACTTAAAGACAGAGGAATCACCTTTCTAAAAAGGCAACTGTGTTGCTGTAACAAAGCTTACACCTAAAGCTTTCACGCTGGAGAGTTGTGCTCTGCCTAGGTGACACTAGGTGCCTTCAAAGAACCCAACAGATCAAACTGAGCAATTATTAATAACTAAATTAAATGAAAATACTGTAAAGATAGTCTGAGGTTGAATTATCTGACTTTTTTCATTATTTGCCTTTGCTGTAGGTCAGAAATAATCCCCTCAGTTTCCAGTTATGTGTGCATATGCAAGAGCTTAAGCGTGTGCATGCATACGCATGTGTGTGTGTGTGGAAAAAAAAAAAAAAAAGCCAATCTCTGACTCTGAGACAGAAAATTGAATGCTAAGCTAATCTGAGCTACTGAGAGAAAGATAATGTTATTTGTCATTGTCCGTAGTCTTTGAGTGAACCCACTTGGCAGACAAACAAGCACCTTTTTCAACATGTTCTTAGAATCGTACACAAAGTCAAACACAAAAACCAACGACACTAAAACTATCAGCATAGACTTGAACACTCTATTTGTAGTCAGTGTACCAGGCTTTTTCTTAAAAATTGTCACTATTCCTCATATTGTTTGTTGCATTAGGTGCCAGTCAGACGCCAGACTGACATTGCCTGGGAGCTTTGCTCAAAGTGAGACACATGGTGCATTGAAGATGAGTTATATTTACTTTTTTAACACTGTGTTATGCACTGCAGCGATACCAATGCCTGCGAGGCATGCTGTTTACTCTCAGAACCCACTGAAATGTGTGCCGGTGTTTTCCACTTTGGCTTGTAAAGTGTGATCGCTGTCTAAAGGGAATGAATGGAGTAACATAAAGATTTTTTTTTCCCCAATTAAACAGGAGAAGTATTGTAGTCACAAATATTTTAACGTGTAACCTCAAGCTTTTTTTCACAAGCAGATTTGGTGCCATATTTCAAAGTTACTGTACATAGATGAAATGTAATAAGTACACTTAGCCTTTTCCCTGTGCGGTGTAGTTGGGCTTCACTTGGATGGGGGGAAGAGGGGTTTGGGTGGTAATGAAGATTAATCATAGATTGCCAGCTTTAACAATATGTATTATTAACGTGATCTTTGTTAAGCTTTCACCCTCTAATGGCGAGTGTACGTTCCGAGAAGTGTTTTCCCCCTATGGACTTTGAAAAAGGCATGTTACTGAAGCATTAATAGAATGGATAGATTATGACATGTACTTAAAGAGACTGTTTTATTTATTTGCATCCTGCTCCTGTGAAATGTAATACTCAGCATGCATGAAGATAAAAAATATAAAGAGATATCAACATAGGATCCCACTGTGGGAATATTGAAAGTGAATAAATGAAAGGCTCTAGAACTGCAGCAATAATAATATATAGTATGTGAAAAAAATATGTGAATAAATTATTATGCAAACAGTGATCTTGTCTGGACTGTGTTTAACAAACGTTTGATAATTACTGCTGCCATTTTACTTTTACCAGGATGATGTGAGGTAAGTTTTAAATAACTGTATCACAATTACACACTCGGAAGAAAAAATCATACCACCACTAGCAGCACAATGCCACAACACAATTTTAGTCATTATGCAGAAAAATGTCCCCTGTGATTTATTATGTTATTGGACACTGATGCTCTTTTACTGTTTTGGGTGTTCAATGTGGAGCTAATTTTTATCTAGTTAACAGTAGAATGATTATGATTTAAAAAAAAACATATAAACATATTCATATCAAAATGGAAATGGAAAATGGAAATACTAAAGTAAAGTACCTTGAAAATGCAATTAAACAAAGTTCTTGAATGAATTTGTGCCTTTACTGGTGGTGTATTTGGCAGTGCAGTATCACTGTAACATGAAATATACTTTAGATTTATATAGAATACATAGGTATATATAACACAGGGTGTAGAGTACAATGGAGTGCTTTCAGCTGCACAGATTCAAAACCTGCTTTAACATTTATTATTCAACACTGCAAAATGATACATCTCCGAGATATACATAAATGCACTCCCTGACTTTCTGTTGATGAATTATAGATATATAACCTGTAAACTTCCATGATACAACATAACTGAATAGGGTAAATTCATCATGAAACTATATGTGAGAACTTCCCATTGTGGGTTTTGCTCACTTCCCCTGATGACTTAAATGTTTGTGTGGGAAAAAATCACATTTTTACAGTAAGATAGTCACACTATTGTTTCTCAGGCCCAACGTGACTCGTAAGTTATTAGAGCGGACCTGATCATTTCAGTAATGAGTGAGGTTACAGAGGGAGAGAAGAGAGAGGGGTGTGTGTGTGTGTGTGTGAGTGTGTGTGTGTGTGTGTGTGTGTGTGGGGGGGGGGGGGGGGGGGGGGGTGAACCTTTTAGTGTTATTAAACCTACAGTCGGTGCAGGCGATGTGTGTCCTGGGGAACACTGAAAGCACAGTGGGACCAGAGGAAAAGAGACAAGGGTGATGGAGAGGTGTGTTCATAAAGTTAATTGTCTGATAGGATGTGGAGTAATGAATGTTGTGGTTATTCATTCACTTAAAGGCCACACTGTGTTTTTATTGACATGAAGATCACTGTGATTGACTCTCTGCTGTGTGTGATATACATTTACAT
Source organism: Lates calcarifer (assembly GCF_001640805.2). Taxonomy (NCBI): domain Eukaryota; kingdom Metazoa; phylum Chordata; class Actinopteri; family Centropomidae; genus Lates; species Lates calcarifer. The sequence goes on from NC_066852.1 coordinate 11,597,324, forward strand.
CAGCAAGCACCCAACAACAACCACACACACACACACACACAGTCAATAAATGCCTAAACAAAAGCACTGCTGAGGATGTAGCCAGGCCGGTTGCTGTGGTGACAGGAGGGCAGTAATGATGTTAAGCACCACAGAGACTACAGTAGTGGAGGGCAGAAACAGCACTGCACCGTCTCTCCTGCTGTCGCTCCACAGCAGCACGTCAACCTACAGAACGCGACCAAGTGAAGACTCACTCAGGGTGAAAGTTAGAAACATGCTGTGCTGCGCTTTATTCTGCAGTGCTGCAGCTACAATACAAGTCTGATTTAAATAACAGGTGAGTGGATATCAGAGTATCGGACATTGTAATATTACATAGGTGCCTACATAGGTGTATATAATATTTCATTCTAAAAAGGCTTTTAAATCACTGGTAATCACAGGGCTGAGCATAGCAACCAAATCCATTTTTAGAGTCAAGGTTTCTACATTGAGACGACTTTATTGAAAGTATATAATTTAGTGAACATTATGAAATAAAAAAATGAATCATCTTAGCTGTGTGATTCACTAAGTCACAATTAACATAATTTAATGCAGTGGAAAATGTTAGATAAGCCTTTTTACCGTGCTTATCCAGACTACTTACATTAAATTTATGCACTTCATGTCCTTTCATTAGGTACAGTGCTACAGCATGGCATAGATTAAAAAGAAACTTTCATGGCAACTGCCTCTCTCCCCCTGCAGCATTATGACAATACATTATATACTGACAGTGTATTGTTTTTGGTGCTGATCAGAGATGCAGAGATACACAGGTGTTTCTATACTGTGTGCTCAGATTATTGTTATAAACAGAGCTGTCACTCAGCACCCACATATCCTCACATCTGCACATTCAGTACAGTTCAGCAAGTACAGCAAATTGTGTAACTACAACTTACGAGTTCATCCCACTGGCTTACTCATGCATTAAAGCAGGCAAACGGATGGTTTACCTCACTGTGTAATCACAGGAATAGTGCAGGTTTATGAATTTTGAATTAAAATGAGAAAGTTATATATAGTGTGCTGACTTTCTAAACAGCAAATGAGAAATAGAACAAATGAACATATGGTAACAGGAGGCCCCCAAAAATGCACACCACCCAGCTGTGCAAACTATTTTAAAACAGTCAAGTGTGCGCCATCCAGTAGGATATGGATGGGCTGTGAGATAATCATTTGTAAACAATACTTTATACAATTTCCCTCTTTGCTATATCTGAAAGTGCCTGAAGTGCAGTTATTTTAAACTCAATTTCTTTTCTGCTCTCCACCAAAGTGGATGAAATGACAACTGCAACATTTTTAATCTGTTTTAAATCTGTGGCTATACAGTGAATTTACTCTCCATAACAAAGTCACACATTCAGGTGAGCAAGGATATTGATGCACTTTAATGCACTTGCCTCATTACTCAGACACTGACTTTTTTCTCAGCCTAAAACATCAAAACTCTAAAATATCAGCAAAGCCAAATAAATACCTACAAGAGTTTTAAAGATGAAACTCTCAAGCCTTGCTGGTGTGGCAATCATGCTGTGTATTTCGTTGTTGTGCTTTGTTGTGTTTTGTTGTTGTTGATCAAAGCACTCACATGTTCACCCTGCTCACATCTGTCATGCATGATGCTCATTCATTATCCAAACTGCTGGCCTGCAGCAGTAATATGAGTCACAATCAGTGGATCCCTGTCTCACGCTTTCCGCAAACACATCACCATGTGCAGACAACTGACCACACTGCATCAGTTTCATCTTTAGCTAACAGTCTCACTTTTGTTTGTGGACACTGATCAGACTTTAATTTGACCTTTTTCCTATTCAATTGTGACATTTTGATTAAGTCCTCTTATTTGATCCTCATGCACCAAGGAACCCCTCAATAACAAGCTTGTGCATCAGCTGCCCAAAACACTGTTTTTTAATATTTTTTTTTATCACTACACTGCAATCTAGTGTCACGGATACATCTCCAAATGTAATAGAGAACAGCAGAAATCCCACTAACCTGAAAATATCAGTGTGTGCATCATTTAAGTCATCTACTGATGCTTCCCTAAGAGAAGAAAATTAATTTAATTGACATACTCTGGGAATTATTTTCATTATCAAAAGGGTAAGATGATGTTGGACCTCCTGACATGTGGATTACTTGATTGGTTTTGACTTCTCAGTGTCCTTTTAGCAGATACAGTATCAGTGTCACCATCAGTGTCACTTCTTTTAATCTATTTTAAGAAACTGTTGTGTCACTCTGAGTGACCAGATGTGACTTTCATTTTGGTATCTTATCTCTAGGCCAGGAGCATGATTGTGGTTTTTATAAATGTGACTCCAGTGTAGATTTTATTGTGAACATGTACTTTTCTTTTTCTATTTCCTTTGACCATTGTATACGTAATTAATATCAGCAGACTGACTGGCATTGACGAGTCATTCGCAGACATTCACTGCTGGATCTTCATCAAATTTTCATCTGCTGTGTGACCTACTCTCCACAGCTGATTCATTATTATCACAGTGATAAGGCAGCACAATCAGAAGAATCATTTCATTATTCCTCTCATGTGCTCCTTAGATAGTTCTCTCCCTGCCTCTTCACTCATTCATAAAGATGAAATTGGAGTTGGCTTATTCCTCTCTGGAGCCTGTCCCGCTTCCAGCTTCTTAATGTCTTGGACCATCAATTTGTGTCAGTCTCCATTCTGCTCTCTGCAAGTGACTTGGTCTCCTTTCGTGATATCCCCGCTTGGCACGGTCTCTCTGCCCTGCCTCTCTCTCTGTCTCCATCTGGTCCTCTCCTCCTCCACCTGACTCATTCCTCCCTCTTTCCTCTGCTTCCTCCACCTCCACGTTTTATTCTGCCCTCCTGCCTTTGTGTGACCTTCTCTGTCCTCATTCAAAATGCCGGCCTTGGCTTTTCCACCTGGCTCTCCCTTAAATTAAACAGATTCCGACATTCCCTTTTCTTTCAATATTCCCTTTCCTGCCTCCATCAAAGCTTCTGAAGCTAAAATCCAGTCCTCTGCTACACTGCTAGAAAGCCTTTTCCCACCCTCTTCTCTCTCCTAAACTGCCTTTGACCCTGATTCCTCTCTTCTCTCTCACCACAAAGGATTTTGTCCCCATTTCCAAAGAGAACGCTGACAAATACTGAGACTCGCAGCAGCTCCCCAGCTTTCATTATCTCCTTTTATAAGCCTGCTCGCTTACACCTCACTCGCTTCTCACCCCGGTTGATAATCCTGGAAACATGATATATACACAGAGCACACAACATTTTGTCTGATGAAGTGATTTAAAGCTGCAAATCCAAAACCAGTCTTCTAGATCCACTTATAACTGTTGTGCCATCTTGCTGGATTAATTCGTCTTTGGGAACTTGACAGTGCCAGACAGAGTTGGGGCGTATCTCAAAAATACCCTCAACAACCCCTCTGCAATATGTTTAGCTCAAATCTGGTTTGATTGCAGTTTTTCTGGTAATTTAGAAAAAAAGGGGGAAAAATACTGAGATCAAGTTAGTTTCATGACATGAGTCACAAACTGAGGACTGATGTTTCTAATTTGGTCCTTTTTTTTTTTATCACTGGCAGTTGTAAAAGAAAATAAAACCCTCCTTTAGATGGTGATACCCAAGGCACACAAGAAAAAAAGGGGGGCTGTATAGTATGATGCAGATGGTAAGTCTTTCTCCATCCAACCTGTGCAGCTGAAATTTAAAAATATCTTTTCACAGCTTAAGAATGATGTGTGAGCATGCATGTACATGCACACACAACCAATCCCCACGCATCTTTAAAGATCCTATTTAAGAATACTTAATCCTCCACCGGGAGCCCAAATTAGCCACTATGACAATAATTCAGCCAGTGTGGACAACACAGAGTCTGTGTGCTGTCCTCTTGGCGTCACATGACAAGCCTTCATCAATCCTGCCTAGCTGTAGGTTCCACTGTAAAGCAAACTTATTTATGTGAAGATGATTTTAAAATAACACAACAATCCTCTTAGTCAGTAGATGCAGGCAGTTTAACAGCTCTGGAAGCAATACTTGAGTGATCCCACCTTGGCCTCATTATATCAATATAGTGTTGTATGCCCTACAGGCCCTGTGGAGAGTCTGGGGCAAAGACAATGTCTGCATCTGTCTCAGATGTCCCATCTCCAGAGGTTGAGATCTGGAGGAGGAGGCCACTAGCAAGTTTAACATCTTCTGTTAATAGACCAGGTTCTCCCTTCGGCCAGATATAACATGGATTAACAACACACACCCCCTCCTACATCCACTCTCTGAGACAGAGTTAGACTTCTACTAACAACAACTCAAAGACATTTAAGATTATTTTACCACATCAAAATAAAAGTGATTGATGCTTTAGTTTGTTTTTTTTTTGTTTTTTTTTACAGCACATGTGCCTGCCAAGGTGGATTGGAAACGCAAGGACACAGCAAACTAGTGTGGAGGTGGATGCAACCAGCAGCACCGCTCATAATCCACTGTACATCCCACATTTAACTGTGCCTGATGATACGACAGTCAGCTGGACTAACAATAATGATCCGTGTGTACCTCACACAAACAAGATCATTCGTAAACACAGGGTCGACCATGCACCCTCAGCTCGCAATCTCTCCCTCTCCGCACCCATCCCCCACCTATCCACCTCTGCCTCCTGGATCAATAAACAGAGGTCACATAAATTAAGTGCAAGTCTAATCTTATTTTGTAATTGCACCAGATAGCATGTCGTTGGCATCCATCAGCTGTGTGCAGTGAAGTCGAGTGGCAGAATAGCAGAGAATGCAGATTTCCCCACTGCAGGTTCACAATGGGACATTTCGCAAAAACCTAGGCACACAGTCATATCTCTGAAGATGACAGGGTACAATCATCTGATTTGGGGAATGAATGCGACCAAGTAATTACAGCAAATTACTGTTATGAGTGACTCACACACAACATCTCCACCTTGAACACATCTATTACAGGGCAGAGCCTTTTTCTCTGCACAGCTGGCTACTGTCTCATAGCATTATTAGAGGGGGAAGGTGGCGAGCACAAGATTTATATGGACATTTAGGGGTCACAGTTGTGTCAGCACAGTGAGCAGTGTGTTTAGTGGTTGGCATCAAACTGAAACACAGCGCCTCTAAGAGGACAAAACTGCACACTACAGCTCTCACACGCAACAAACCATGCATGATGGCAATTACCAGATTGTAAACAAGCATATCAAGTGTTTCTTCTCTACATTTGAGGTCACACTGTACACATGTTATCCATCTCACCACTCAAACAGCACCGAGCTAAAACTGCTCTTGTGCTGTATATTGGGATTTGTAGCAATGTACGTGTCTAAGATGAGGAAAAAGATGGTATAAATATTTCTATGCAATGGCCACATGGCACAGATTCACATAATGAAAGTGGAAAAAGGATTGTGAATAAATAAGGAATTTAAATGAATGTTCCCCGTTGTGTCTAACTGGCATCTTGTCCCAAAGGGTCAGACACTGCTGGACCACCTGCTGTCTTAATCTAGACTCCTTTATTCATCCACGTATCTCATCATCACACCTCCCACAGCTCACAACCGCTGATCTGTGGTTGTGTGCATAAAATGTCTAGATAAAGAGGTGATCTGGCACACTGGCTCAAAACGTCCGTTTATCAACACAACATTGTGCGTGTAGTTGTGAGCTGCAGAAAGTGCGCAGTTATCATTTGTCCTGACGATTGTTTTTCCATTTGCTGTCCATCAGATTGAGTGCACAATGACATCTTGCATACATGAAATGTTCTGAAAAAAGTCAATGGAAAATGAAATGATGATAACTCCCTTTCAACTGACTGCTCAGTATGCAGGGACCCAGTTTCAGGGACCTACAGTATGCAATCACATTAGCATTTGGTTTAAGATGGTACTAGACCACAGGAGCCATTACAGAAATATGCAAATATAATCAGGACTTCAGTCTCATGCCTCACACAATGAATGAAGACAATATATCATCAAGGTTAAACAATTGAGCTGCATCCTTGGCCTCCTTCCAAAAATTAAGATTTAATGATGTTACGGTTTTGATAATCATAACGTTGGTGAAGCTTAAACTACAAAGTGAAACATGAATATTTCATCATTTCATTTTACAGCTTTAACAACTTTTTCCTGGTGGCGAAGACAAAAAGTCGATGAGAAAAAATAAGTGACTAAAGTGGAGTTTCAAAGTAAAACCTATGATGAAATCTCTATATTTTCATTGATGAATCAAGAGGAGATGATATCACACAGAGATTTCTCCTTTTCTGGATTCTCAGGGTTTGTTAGATTAGATGCTCATTCTTGTTCTTGACCCAAACTAAAATGTTCATTTCCGATCAACTTCTCTTCTAATGACTAAAAAGGACTAAATGTCAAGTGCAGTCAACCAAAACTGTCAAAAAATAAAGGAGGGCCTAAAACTAAAATGGCTTTTGATCTCAGGACTCAAGACTAAATCCAAAAATAGCAGTCAAAATTAATACTATTTTAAGGTGAAGGGCAAATCAAATTCCCTTCACTCTTCTAAAATAGCATCTATTACAGAAGTCCAGTCTTTCAGTCTGTCTTCACAGCAGCAGCTCTGCAGGCACATCGGTGCTTTGAGCTAAATGTTAACATGCTCATGTTATAGTCCTGACACCATGTTCATCAGCTTGGCTTAGCACGTTAGCATGACACCATTTGCTGGTTAGCGCTAAGCAAAATGCACTTCTGAAGTTGATAGCAGTAGGTATTCGGTCATGAATCAAAGTACTGGATGATGGAAAGTTAAGAAATCACCAAAGTTAGTACAGTTTATCCTGGGAGAACATGAACGTGTGTACCAAATTTCATAGCAACCCATCCAACAGTTGTTGAGATATTTCAGTCTGGACCAAAGAGGCAGACCATCAGGCCATCCCCAGGGCTATACGGCTAGCAGGGCTAAAATCTATCTATTTATTTTTCGACTAGAGACAGCCCACTCTACTTTGAATATTTATAACTCTCTGAAAGTCAGAAACCACTGAGACAGATTTTATGGAACATCAGATATTGTTTTGTTTTTTTGACCCAAAATAGGTTTGCAGTTGAATTGTTCATTCTGAGGCTGAAAACAAAAGCCACACCACTTTTCTCTTGGTGCTCAGTTATTCTTCTCCATCTGTTAAGTTTCTTTTTCTGTGTAACAGCTTCAGATTTTACACCCTGATGACATCACAGGTTTTTTTTTGCATCCACCAGGCAGCTCTTTTTCAATTAGCAGCTCTCAGCAGGGTCATCAACACCCAGCGGTGTGTCCATCTACAATTAAATCTGTTAAATCTGTTCTCAGGACGGGTTTGACTCCAGAGGACAGAGAGCATGATTCGTCAAATTGTCTTCCCTTGGAACAAAATCACATTTAACATACTGGTTAGCTAGTGTGGAATGTAATGCTGCTTTTAGCTGTTTGTACCCTTGCAGTAAAGTTAAAACTACACCACAGAGGAAAAAGCAATGAGTGGATGTCAGCTGTTGGCTGCCCCCCTGAGCCACCAGATGTTGCTGTGGTGCAGAAACAGCCTGTAGAGACTCACAGTGGGGCTGATCAGTATCTGGCATGAAAATGCTGCAAATACAAGCTGGACTCGTTTCTTGCAAACACAGCATTTTGGAAATGCAAAGTTTAAACACAAGGAAGAATGATTAAGGTTAAGGATAGCCTGAGACCAGGACAGGGGATAATGCAAAGGATGAACTGTTACCACCTTGGCATTAGAACATTTTCAGAGTAAAAAACAAAGAAACTTTGAGTGTGTTTCCCTCTCACTCACAGCTCACCCACATGTGGAATTTCTCATCTGTGTGTATCTTCACCATTTACAGGTTTATTGGATAATGTTTCCCACATTCCCACACACACATACACACACACACACACACAGTTATCTGTCATCTGGTTGAACATGAACTTTCTTCCAAGTCACACGCCTCTAACTCCACACCCAGCGTGTCAACCAGTTCACTGTACTGTATGTTCACCAGATAGAGGCTGTTGCCAGTGGAGACTTCGATAAAAGTAGTGATGCCAGATTTCAGAAGCACTCCATTACAAGTAAAAGTCTTGGATTCAAAATTTTACAAAAGTATCACAAGTGAGGTATTCATTATGCAAAATGGCCCTTTTCTTTGTTTATACATGAATGTGCAAGCAGCAGTTTAATGTTGTAGCTAGTAAAGATGAAGCTTTTCATTTTTACAAGTATATTTGGGTAGTCTGAATTATACAAAAGCATATTATATATTCTAAGTTTATCATACAAAGTAATATAATACAAATTGTTATGTCTATCTTCTTTTTATGTGTGCATTTAGAATGTCGTAGTTAAATGAAAAAATAGATTTTGCTTTTCACTGTGACAAGACTTTCCAATGCCATATTATAATCAAATTACACAGGTGAATTAAGGTGAAGATCATCACTTTATTTCTATTTTGTTTTGTTTTAGGCATTTTAAATCTTCCATACTAAAAGGCTACTTCTGACAAAGTACTTCTGACTGCACAAGCAAAGATAAATAGATAAAGACATTATATGTCCCTGCTTTTCTTCATTTTGTGTTATTTTGAATTTGACTTTGAGTGATCACACTTCAAACTCAAACGACGAGTAAAAGTGTCGACAGTGAAAGCAACGTTAGCAGCTGACTTGACCTTTCATGAAGAGGCAGTGTTTGTGTGCAGGAAAGAGGAAATATTCTACCACAACGAAACCACTCTCAGGTTGCCACAATCATTAACCCTGTAGACGTCGGGGGGGTTAAATATAAAAACTGTCGCTGCAATGACACAAAACTTGGCTAACATAAACATGTCACAGCAGCTCTGGACACCCACATTTTCACGACTGATGTGCTCAGTAGATGACCTCATACACTGCCAACTCCTCACAATGTTATCATGTCTGATGTCGTCATTTCATCTCAAAGCCCCGCCAGGTCCTGACTTGCTGATGGGGACTGGAATGTCTCAGAGGGAGTGTCTCTGCTTGTTGTCATAGAAACTGCCTGGATATACAGCTGTAGCTTCTGTAACTGTGCACAAGGACAAGAGTCACTTCCATTTCTCATGGATTTACATTTTCCACTACTAGGAAAAAATGCTGTGATGTGTCACGACTCGTCCTTCTTCTTCCTCTTTATTATGTCTTGAAATGAAACTCGGCAGAGAGGAGGGGTTTACATTCCACAGCTGCCTGCTGCCTGTTTCAGTTTTAGACAGACGTGAGAGGCCGCAAACATCATCCATTTGAATTAAGGCAATAAATAAATCTCCCACATGCGCTTTCCTGCTCTCTAATTACTGTAACTCCCTTCCTGTGCTCCCACAAACTTCACTGTTCTCGAGGATTTTATCATCCCTCCCTCCTTTTCCTCCTAATCCTGTCTTGTTCTTTAGCGGTAGAGGGAGAAATTTGGAGAATTCTTTTCAGTGACCACACCAAAACTCTCCAGTCACATGCTCTCTTTTTCCTTCCCGTCGTTCTCCTAAATAAGGAATTACAATTTGAGTGTGGAAACAGGGAAAGAGCAAAGGGGCGGGTCATAGAGTGAAATAAGAGGACCTGAAGGCGTATCTCTTCTCTTGCTCCCTCTTTCTGTTGAGTGTAGTGAAGTCATATATTTCAGGCAAGGGTGTTTGCAGTATTTATACTGGCACTCTGTACGGTGCACTCTGCACTGTGTTGTAAGAAAGAAGAAGAGCGGGAGCACAGCAGCACGAGCCCAAACCCACCTGTACTCACCTGAAAGCTACTACACAAAGTAAGTAAACACTTCTCTCTTAGCCTCATTCATCAAACTCACTTTTCTAGTTTCTCACTGGCAGTGAGAAAGATTTCTTTGTTGCTTTGTGGGGCTTGTGGCTAACTCTGTGCAGGAAACATAAAAAAAAAAAAGAGTATAATATATCATACACCCCACCCTCGCTCTCTGTCTCCTTCTCTCCTGCTGATGTTTGATCATGCAGAGACTAAGACTGGGCGCTTAGTTAAAGTTTAGCTCTTTCTGTAAAGATTAGATGCCTTCTGAGTGAGCCACTAGTCTGTAAATTCTTGTGTTATGAAATCCTCCTTCTTATCTACCTCTCAGCTCTCAGCTCAGTGCTCACAGCAGAATGTGAGGCCTCACAGTTTCAGGGAATGTTAACAGCTTCAGCCTCTGACAAATCTCTCATCAGAGACCCTTCAACATGTAGCCGGCACTGTCTAATAATATGTCATTTTCTACTTTAATATATGCTCTGAGCACCACAGGATGTGGCAGTAAAACGCAGCATGTGTCTGTCACGTGTTGTCACATTTATGGACCAACGTAAAGTTTTATGTGCAAGCGAGTGCTTTGGACATAACTTAAGAAAACTGTGACTTTAGCTGGTGTCTGGGCTGTTTGTGCTATCTCCAGTGACAAGGTAAACTTAAGAGCCTTGAGATAACAGTGTGGCTCAGCAGCAGCTGGGACTGTGCAGAGCAGGGGAAGGGGAATGTGTTCGTGTACTCTGTCAGAATTAATCATGTGAACTAGTTTATCCTTTTAGATCCATTATGTTTATATCGCAAAGGTCGCAGATCAGCCTCTCAGTCTTTTGTTGAACTAAACGGGCCAGTAATCAGATTTCACTGGGTTGAGATGGTGTTAAATTGTAAAAAGCAACTGCTGATGACGTAGTTTTATTCAGCCTTGTTGCAACAGCAAGTTGTGAAACATCTTGTAACGGATGTTACCGTGATACCAAAGTTTAAGAATTTGGGCGGGGGATGAGAATGATGAATATAACAGTAACAACTGGAGCTGCATCTGAGTCAGACACTTAACCCCTCAGATGGCACATGGGAGCTGATCAGTGGGGTGACATAGTGGCAGTCAAGTATTCAAAGTTTTCACTGTGTAAAGGTAAAGCAGAGGATCAATGGAAAGGCTCAGGTGTGCTCAGGCTCCTGGGCTACTGAAAGTTTGTATTTTGGTGAGAAAGTAACAAAGTCAGTTATCTCATTACAGACTTACACACCACACACACTGTTGTTTGGATGATAATGTTGAAGCTAAAAGCTGTGCTGGTCTGACTTGAAACAAATACTAGGCGAAGAGTGAGACCATTTATAACAAACTATGAGACATGTCAGTGTACAAATATGTCTTTTAAGTGGTTAATAGTGGTTGTGCAGTCACAGAAGCCAAAAAGCTAGTTTAGTTGTGAGGTGTCATCTTCAACACTGAAGTGCACAGAGCAAAGAATAATAATTCTTGCATAACGACTGCAAGATAAAGGACAAACAAGGCAAAATACATTGACTGGAAATCAAAATGTGTTACCACTTTGCCAGTGCATATATGAGCAACACATCAACCAGTTTATAAAACGTATTTTTGATGCTTAGAAATCACTTCAGTAACCCCAGCAGCACACATCCATTATCGACATCGTGGTTTTTGTGGGGGTGGGGGGGCTGTAGCTTTGACTCTATGATTACAAGATGTTCCCAGTAACTACAAGGTCGCTCCCAGTTGATTTTTAAAGCACAGAGCTCCACATAATCTTCCAAAACACACACTCAAACACCTGTACATACACTGTGCTTGAATAGCCTACCCTGCTGTATCTGTTTGCAGTCTACTTTACAGTCAAGTAAAAGCAGCCATGCATTTGTCAGAGTGGCAGTGGTATGACCTAATCGTGTGACATCCAGTCACACGATTAGGTCATGCCTAATCATATGACTGATCTCTGTAGTTCAGAGATCACAGGTTCAAAGTTCAAGGTTAGACTAAGGGTTAATTGGGAGGAGCAGACTCTCTTCATCTTCCCTCACCGTTCACTGCATGCAGAGATAAGTCCTGATGTTAGCAGCTGCTGGCTTTTCTCTGGGCGTGCCAGGACACCACAGATGGAACTCCTCTGATTGAGAAAGAAAGTGCTCAACAGCTCAGATATTTGGATATTTACTTCACCCTTGTTGCTGAAACAAATTGCTTTTGGAGCAGCCTAATGGTCAGGAAGATGCTTCTCCTCCACATGCCCACCAATATTTTATGCAACCAATGCAACCTCAGACAATGAACAGAGACACAAGTGTGATCTATGGCAGCGAGGGCTCCAGTGCGGAGCAGTTAGAGACAATGATGATTTGTCAAACTATCAACACTTATTATGTAAGGCTGACAAACCTCTGTTTTGCAAGGGATTTAATAGGTGTGCTGTTCTGGCCTCAAGGGATGTATGTACTTTATGCTGTATATTAAACCTGGTTTGACTGCTAAAATTAAACACACTTTTGCACTTATGCATGCAATCTTATGTGGTATGTCCAGCCATTTACAAGGCAAAAAGTATGCAGTATCACCACAGAACCACATATACTGTTTGTATCATATTGTGTGCATTTCTTTGTGCACATTCTTGGGCAGGAGCAGGAATTCCCTATCAGCTATAAACATCTTCACATGTTATCTGCTTTCCTAGACATTTGTCACTCACTGATTCAGATCAGTAAAAGCAATAACTGCATCGCAGCAGTTAACACCTACCGTTTCATTCTCTTACAATTTAACAGGTTTTTTTTTTTCAGTTAAAAGCTGTTTCCATAGTGAGCTGAAGTGTATTGTTTTGTTTACAGTCCTGTATACACATAGCTACCTTTGTCAGGGAAGGGAGGAAGGAAGTGACAGCTGAATGAGCAAACAGGATGCAGGGAGCGGGGCAGTTCTGCTGAAGCTAACAGGAAGCTCATACTACATTAATAAGTCAGAGAGGCTAACCATAATTACTTACAGAGGACAGCAGGGTTGTAATTCCTCAAGGCATTTAGCTCTTCCAATGTACATGCACAGAATATTAAATGATGACACTGACATGGTCTGGATAATGGCGACACAAACTTTCACTCTGTACATCATAAATGAAGAAGATGATTAAATGTGCTCGGCTGTACGCAGGTGCATTTTTAGAACTCCTCTCCTAAGTCTAGCCTTGCCATCACATTTAACACACAGTCACAACAGAATGATCAAATTCTTGCATATTCTCATCTAACTCTCTGCCAGAATCGGAATAATCATATTTCCCAAAACAATAATTCCTAACCATCAGCACTAGATGCCTTTACACTTACTGTTAACCTTTACTTAAATCTGTTTTTAACCAAAGTTCCAACAGTACAACAGCCCCCTTGAAGAATTCTCGCTCGTTCTGAAACTGTGAAACTAATAGGAGCTCATGAAAAACAGAACACACAACGCGAAATACATTCATGCATACGTGCACATATAAGGTAGACAGCGACTAAAATCCTATTTGTTCTGAATGTAAGCCAGGGTTGTGGGTGTGAGCAGGGAAGGAATTTGAATGTGAATGTAATTACATCTATTAAATATCCATATTGAAAAGGACACAATACAGTGCCAGGGAGTAAAGTTTGTTGAGCTATTTGCTCAATCTAACACTGACTTTCCCTCCCAACAGGATCAGCATGGCAAACAAAGGTCCTGCCTATGGTCTGACCCGTGAGGTTCAGAGTAAGATTGATAAGAAATACGACCCGGAACTGGAGGAAAGGCTGGTGGCGTGGATCATCGCCCAGTGCGGCTCTGGCGTCGGCCAGCCTGAGCCGGGCAAGACCGGCTTCCAGATCTGGCTCAAGGATGGATGTGTGAGTGTTGGGTTTGCGTAAATGTAAATATCACTATGTAGCTTTGTAGTTTACAGTGTACTTAGAGGGATCTGCTCCTTCTATGTGCTTGTAGGTGCTGTGTGAACTTATCAACAGCCTGTGTTCCAACAAGCCGGTCAAGACCATCAAGCCCTCTGGCATGGTATTTAAGCAAATGGAGCAAATCTCCATGTTCCTCAAAGCTGCAGAAAGCTATGGAGTCACCAAAACTGACATGTTCCAGACTGTAGACCTCTTCGAAAGTAAGACAACCAGCAGAACTCATCTGTATTATCACAATTATCTTGTTAAGTGTTTTGCAGAGTTATTGCAGTATAAAAGAGGAAGTGAAGCTGCACTTAGTGGAGGAGAGTCACTGTCTCGTCCCTGTATTTGGTGTGGGCTCTATTCATTTGAGATTGTTGCATGTCTTTAGGCAAAGACCTGGCTGCTGTCCAGAGGACCCTGATGGCTCTGGGTAGCCTGGCAGTCACAAAGAATGACGGGAATTACAAAGGAGATCCCAGCTGGTTCCATAAGTGAGTATGAGAATTTTCTCCCCAGTGCATGACTTGGTCTGGTAAAACAAAGGTGGTTTCATTTCAGTGCTGAGGAATGACATTGTGGACTAAGAGTTGTCTGTTCGTACGTGTGCAGGAAGTCCCAGGAGAACAGGAGAGACTTCTCGGAGGAGCAGCTGAGCGAAGGCAGAAATGTCATTGGCCTGCAAATGGGCACAAATAAAGGAGCATCTCAAGCTGGTATGACAGGTTACGGACGACCCAGGCAAATTATCAACAACCCCTGAACGCGAGCAGTGCGCCAACCTGTCCTCTGAAAGGCCAGTCAGCGAGGATGGAGAAACTCTGACTCTTACCTAGGCCATTAGGAGAAATGTGACCTGACTGCTTTCAAGACCAAACTGGACCAAAACAGGGACCAACGAGAACATGTGCACATATACAACACACACACTCCATGTTGAGGAAAACACAGAAAGACCTTTAACAGTATAAATAATTAGAAAGAACATTTTGCATACTATTTTTATGACTGCACTCTGCTAAGCCAACTTGTAAATATTTTTTTTTTCTGAAAGGATCATTCCAGTTGTTTTGCATGTCTTAACTCACTACCTTAAAATCAAATGTGTTTTTCATTTATGCAAACCACAAGATTTTAGATTTATTACCTTCCAGACCTCCACTGGTTTCAGTTCATTTCAGTGCACTATAAACATCAACTTGCAGAGACTTGTGACTTGCTTGAGAGAAGTTATGCATCACATTTAAGCATGTTTAACAAGTTTCCTTTAGTTAACAGCTGTAGTATTGCAACGCAGTAATGCAGTCAGGAGAGCTTTTCATAACTCTAACTCTTGGTGCATTCACAGACACTCAGACATCAGAGATTTAATCATTTCTAATGGATGAAGCAGTCAAATCCATGTTTATTTTTCATAGTGTGTTGCTCCTCTGACATCCTAGCTATTAATTCTTGGACATCAGTGTGTCCTTGAATGCACCACCAAGGAGAGTTTCAAAATTGTCCCCTGCTCATATCTGCATTACAATACAGCTATAATGCTACACTGAACAGAAATTAATGATAAAGAGCAAACTGAGCAAATTGTTCAGTGTGACAGATTAACTGTCTCCAGTTTCACGTCCCTGCTGAGTCACTATGAACTGGAATGAACTGAAACCAGTGGCAGCCTGGAAGGTAGGGGTTGCGTAGAGTGCTGTGGTTTACAATAATGTTAAGTGCAAAATTAATAGAAGTTAATAGGGTTACAACGATCAAATCCACTCGTATAGTCAAGTGTAAGTTTAGAAAGTGAATTGCCTGGTTTAAAAAGCTTTCAAACAAAAAAAAAACATAAAATACAATCATGTGTGTTTTACCTGTTCTATAACATAGTCTGAAGTTAGATGCTGTCAGTTGACTAATTTCTAAACCATGTTGGACCTTGTTTTTTTGAGAACATATAATGGACTATATGGAAATAAAGTTCAATTAAACTGTAAAGAAGCCTCTTGTGTGATGAATAAACTAACGAGGAGAATAGTAAGATTTGTTGACTTCTACAGTGATAATGCTATTGATCACACACTGTACTGTGTGGTTCTTTCTTGATAAGCTGGTACCAGGTAAATAGTAAAAAAGATTAACTAATATGGATGGCAACCATAATAAACATGTTGGAGTTACTGCAGGTAACTACAGCCGACCAAATACGTTTGTTTGCTCTAAACCTGGGCTGTGTTCCACACAGAGATAAGAAGATGTGATAAAGTCTCTGCAAGAGAAAGAAAGGCAATCTGCCCGAAGGTGGGAGGAGAAAAAATGACTGGGGGTGGGGGGTGATGATGGGTGGGGATAAAACCTGGATTTCTCCTGGCTGGGATTTCTCTGGTTGGATGGAACAAGAAAATCAAGGGGGATTCAGAGGAGGACTATCACTATCCCCTGCCAAGGTTTTGTTTATGCTGTGTTTTTTTCTTGAGAAGGGACTAAGCTGTTCAGCATGAAATGACTCAGAAAAAAGGCCAGAGATGGAGAAGAAAAGCAGGATGGAAGAAGACAGTAAAAGAGGAAAATTAGGTTTGAAAGAGATTATAAACAGACAAGAAGAAGAAGAGGTACTTCAAAAAAAGGAGAAGGAAAAAGAAAAAAGAAAAGTACAAGATAGAGTCACACACATGAGATTAAGGTGGCTGGGGTCAGAGAGAGAACAGGTCAAGACAGAACAGGACAGAGCGCATTTCCAAAAAAGGAATGATCATTGCAGGGGGAAGACAAATAAAAAGACTTCCTTTTCCCCTTCCTTCTTATTCTCGGTCTGTCAACAGGAAACTCTGCATGTATTGACACAGCGGAGTAACATATTGTAAAATCATAAAAAACAAGTAAGCCTTTAAAACAAGTGAAAACAATACAGTAAATATGCTATCAATGGGGTGGCATATTCTTATGTTTTGATTCTTACTTATGGTTTATAATCTATTATTTTCACAATAAAAGCATCAGAAAACTGCTTTTCTTACATGCTTGATCATGTACAGTCACACTTGTATTAAATAGTTCATTAAGACTACTTGCCTCCAACAGAGTGAGATCTTTTGCTTTTTATAATGGCCTCAATATTAAAACTTACTCTACTGTTAATGAAGCAGCAGCACATTATTCTCTGCGGGACAGCGACTGTCATCTCAGCTGTAGTTTAGATAATTATAATTGCCAAAAAGTATTTATTATTTCAACACTAATATTTATTTCAGCACTAGCAGACTGGTTTGCTTTGGCATAAGTGAGTCTCACACAACTCAACACACCAGCTTTAGTTTATCTTATGGGTCCATTAACACAATCTGCCAAGACTCTTTTACACTGTGACTGATTCCTTCTTACTGTTCATCACTATTTACATCAAACTGCCACATTGGTAACTGTTGGGTCAAGAAACAAAAATATTTCATGAAATGTGCAAGGCAAGTCTGACTGTGTCATTAAAGCAGAGCAGATTAAAACAGATTCATCTGTTTGAATCCTTATCTGACCTTTAAATTGTTGCTTTTTAATCATAAGTGTCTTACTACCATGAACCACTTTGTTATCTTTGGAGGATCACAACATGAAGGAAAGAAGTAGAATTACTGAGGATTTTCCCATTCACTCTACAATAGGTTGCCTCTGTATGTATGTTTGCTCCAGTAGATTTGATTCAATCATTTCAATTATCTTTATTTATTCTATTATTTTCAGAAAACTGATCTGTGGCACTATATAATTGCAAGAAATTACTGTTTCAGGGCACATTCTTAATGTTAAATTAGAATTAAATGTTGAATTAGGCTTCGCAAGTACCGTTGAATTTTACTTCATCATTTGTTGACTAACTGAGCTAACAAACTTTATCACATATCATTCGCTCCCTGACTTTGGAATCTTAGCTGCTATTGTGTGTAGCAAAGTGTAACTTATTAATAATCAATCCATGTTGAATCATGAATTAGTTAACTGATTAACAATTAGTCCATGATTCATTTATCATTAATCAGTCATTTTAGTCATTCTGAGTAAAAAAAAAGTGCTTTGAAAGTTGGAGATCTGTGAATGATGTCAACAGATACACGCTGGTTGTGACAGCAGCAGCAATTACTGACGCTGGTTTGTAATAAGGTTGCTGAATCTGTGTGGAAGAAAACTACAATTTCCCTGTTTTTACATGCAGTAATCCTTATAGTCTGAGGAGTGAGGTAACAATGGAAACGTGATGTAAAATTTGACACTATAATGTTGAGATTGAATTTCCCATCCATCCATTAGCTATACAGTTTATCATTTGAGTGTTGTGGGGGGGCTGTAGCCAATCCCAGCAGACACTGGGCGAGAGGTGGGGTACACCCTCATACAGCTTGCCAGTCTATCACAGGGAGGTTGAGTTTTCTCATAAAGTCATTTCACTTCTGGCCTGTCACACCACAGTGGAAGGCAACTTAAATTAATGAGACAGAAAAACCCACTTGTCACATCTGAAATATTCCCTAAGCAAGCTAAAACAAACATATTTTTTAATCCTTATCCTATGATTTAAATCTTTTTAACATTTCTGCAGCTAATGTGTAGCAGAACAGTGGTGCCTGACCTTCTTAACATAGGAGCTATTTTTTCATTCCATCAGGGTTTTAATGAAAAGTGTGGAAACACCAACACATCACTGGCCTCACTGCAGTGGAATGTACTGTGCTGCCATACAGGGGCATAACAGGGGCAAAGATAGCCTTAAGGTTAAAGAAGTGGCCTTTTGACTGGAGAGAAGCCAGTTTGAATCCTTAGACTGTCTGGGAAAATGTGAATGGGGGAGCTGATGTAACACCTTCCTTTAACAGCTACCACTGTACCAAGGCAGGAGGTGGAGCTCTCACTGCTCTGGTGGCTACAATAGAGGGCTGTCTCCAATAATGATCAAAGGACATTGGACAGTCATTTCAAAAGGAACCATAGGAGGAAGGAAGTTTAGGAATAGGAAGCATACAAGTTTGCAAGGCTGTGGCCTGCTCAAGACCTCAAGATTCAAGTAAATGAAACGCCCTTTCAGTTTGATTATCAGGCTGGAACTAATACTGTGGTCAGTAAGGTCAGGAAGGTGGTGTAAGGACACTGAGCTACGCAGTGGAAAAAGCTGTCACACACCACTGCAGAGACATGATTTCAGTCCCCAGGACTGGAGCCTCTGGCTTGGCCATAATGAACATATTGACAGTGTTAGTGGGTGGGAGGCCAGTGAGGGATTATGTCCTTGATGCAGGACTAGTGACTCCTACTGGCTGGTCTGTCAACACTGTCTGTCTCATGCAGTCTAATCCATAGACATGGTATGAGCACAGAATCAAGCCAAAATAGAAGGTACCTTAATGCCCTTGTATAGGGTACAAAGACTAGCTTTTGTGCTCCAAGAGGTTGAGGACTGCTTCAGTTTTCCCCCCCAAGATAAAATAGATTCCCGAATTTTTCCCATTTCCTGGGAGCAGACCAATTGCACTGTTACATACTAGAGCGTACAGTATTTTGTTTGTGGGTTTGAATGTCACATTTCTCAAGATAAATCTCTATTTTGGGTAAACCCAAGAATCATATCACTTATATTTTGACAATACCAATATTGTCTTACAATAGATGTCTTAACCATAGATGAGAAGGGAATAAAATTTTAATTTGCTTGGTAGGCGTGTTTGGTTTTGTACACAATGTCAGGAAGACATGTCACGCCTGAGGTTATGAGTGACACCCCCCCTTCTCAAAAGCCACAATGCCCATGAATAAATCTCACAACAAAAGGGGAGGACAAGTGAGTTGAGTTGTGGAATGTGAGAAAAACAGATAATGGGTTCCTAGCTATTTAAATTCTGCAGAGAAAAACAGACACAGTGATTGGTTGGAAACCTAGAACAGGCCAAAGGGCTACACGTCCTGCTGAGTGTTTGGCCTCAAACTGCATTTAAACACCAAAAAATCCAGCTTCTTATTCTATGAGAAATGCATGCAGGCATTAATTGACAGCAGAAGCGATGTTAGGCTGCTTTGGTTTGTTTGCAGCAGAGTGATGTCAGTCCAGGGTCTTAATGTGATGCCACAAAAGGCTGCAGTCAAGAAATGATTGCCCTGGGTGGAAAGGAAGTAAATAGGACAGCGTGACCCTGAACTGAGACCTGCTGAATTACCCTTAGGACCAAGGCAATTATCGAGAGGCAAAGGGAAGAAATCAATGGGTATAAATGAATTTCGATGACCTGGTCGTGGAGTTTCTTCTGGGCTGATCGAGTGAGGCCGAGACGGTGGTACACCAGCCTTAATGCAGGTAAAACAGCTCTTTTTGCAGCACCAGTGGGAAATAATGAGTCAGTCTGGTTGCATCTTTTGCAGCGTAAGCTTCCCCTCGACTTCCCACCAAAGTGGTTTCATGTAATTTGTCATGTAGATCCTTCATGCATGAGTGTGGTTCTCCAACCGCTGACAGACAACTTTGTTTATGAACCCGAGAGGCGACTGTGAATGGTTCAGCATGGAGGACACATCAGATATGATACACTTTATTTGCAGGCTGAGGTTAACATGAAGATTGAACATATCTGTGTGAATGACTCATGAGCACAAATAAGGTCAGGAGCCACAGAGGAAGGCGCTGTGGTATGACTCCATGTGTTGTAAGCTCTGCATGTAGCAGCAATGGATGATAAAGAGGGTGAAAAAGGTAGGTCACAGGCGTATCAGATGTAAATGGTGGGTAATATGAGTCAGGAAGCAGGTGTTTCCCCTTGAAATCTATTGGTTTGAGGCCAGATATTGAGATCTGAAAGATGAACCTTCAAACCAAAAGCCGTGAGAGGGAGAGAGAGGTGTTAAGGCAGGGTCAAGTTGAAAGCTCAGAATGCGTGGTTAAATATTCACAAATCCTCAAAGTTCACTAGGAGAAAATGCCTTTTTCAGATTTTTCTTTTGTAACCTGCCAGCACCTTAAGATCTGCAGTTTATCACCTAAATCATGACAGTCTTGCACCTTATCGTGTGATAATAGCTGCTGCAGTGAAGCTGTGAAATGCTTTTTGCAGAGGTGGAGGAGTTCCTTCATGAAAGTGATGTGGCCTATGTGTCCAGCTGTGAGCTGGATAATATTCTTACTGTTGATTTATAAAAATATATGTTAGTACAAATGCCTGAGCATATGCCTCACATTTTCATTTTTTATTGAAATAATCAGAATTGAGACTTAGTAATGAAACAGTTTTACTTGTGCTTTCACTGCATCATCTATTGTATGTAATAAATCTAAAATCAAAAAACTAAACATATAAAATAAACAGCTTTACTGCATTAGACAGTGCTCATGACGGCCCTCTCCTGGCTGATGCAGGTTACTACCACAGGCAGAGGCACAGCTCAAACACCTAATAAAAACCCCGCAGTATCTTAGTAACAGCAAACACAGATCCCTGAAGTAAACACTTGCTGCTAAGCATCAAATCAAAAATAGGCCAGTCACTAGAAAGCTTCTCTGGGGTTTTGGGGGGTTTTCTAAACTTCTGCTTTTATCATGACAGCAGCTTCTGTATTTCATTTCCTCTGAAATATAATCTGATTTTGAAGCTTGTGAAACATGTGACAGATTTAGTTGAAATTTTGACCAAGAAGTAAAACACCACAAGGGTCAGAGCACATGGCGCTGGCACAAATATGTACTTGAAGCAATGACATCTGATAGCCATCATACTAAAACATGAGTCGCATCATATGGTGATCAAAGAAACTGATCCCCATGAGGGAAATTTGACTAATTTAGACTGGAAAACAAGTTTAAGGGTTTATTTTCAAGGAAGTAAATTTAAGCACAATGACATTTCATTCATATGCCTGCTTTTGATTTTAAAGCCACGGATGGTGAAAGAACAGCTTGTAAAATTACACCACCAACTATTAGTGAGTGTGCTGTTGTGTAATATTTTAACACTCTGTTTAATAGATGTATTGTATCATTGCTGAAGTGGTAAATTATTGTAGTAAATGATCAGAGTCCCTGTGCTGTATTATTAGGTCAAGTATTAACGTTGTAGTCTGTAGCAGATGACATATGGGTCTAATACTCAGATACATGTTGTAGCCACTGCACCATTTATCACACTTGGCAGCATATTACAAACCCTGACCCAACAGGTTCATACATAAAATAACCCCATGATAAGTGAGACCATATATTCCATTAAGATTTAATGTTTTCCCCTTGCCCTCCCAGTTCATACAGGCCCTTCAGATGCTACAGTAGGTGGAATGGTACAGACTCCCAACACTAACCAGCTCGTTAATACTGAACTGCAGCCAAATGTTAAACAAGTCAGAAGAACAACAGGCAAGGCCCGATGTAGATTTTATCAGGGTGGAGCTAACTTGCTGGTGACACCTCCGCCTCTGTTAATGACTGTTGGGATTAGAAAGTTATCGTTTCCCATTTTCACACATGTTGATAAAAGGAGCAGTCAGATGTTTATCTGTAGTCTACGTGGCCAGTTTTAAGACTTACAACAACACTAAGTGGATATTCCGATAGGGGAGTCTGTGGAAATCAATGTGCCTATTTTCATTTCCTTATAGGTTTCATGTAGGAAAGTTCCTGCCAACTTTTTACCATTTCACATAATAAATGATTTATGTGACAGAATTGTTTTTTTGCTTTTATTTTGAAAGCAAAACCACACCACAAATATGAACTAACTAGTAAAAGTTACAGCTTTAATGCCTCAGTCACTTCAGTGTGTGAGACAACTCATACAGTTACGTCATGTTTAGTCTTGGGCTGAGTTTATTGTGTTGGTAGAGCCTCACACTCAGTAGACAGTCTGCAGCACGAGCCTCCAGATGGACCAACTATTTTTGCTACACTGGGACAGTTTTGGGTCACAGTTAAAATTAATGAGAGCTACATCAAAAGTGATCAGATGGTTTATTAACTAGATATTTTACAACTTGCCAGCAATCATAGACACTCCAGCATGCCTAACTAAATGCTTAATGAGGACGTTTTAACATGATTGCCTCTCCAACATTGCCTCTGAGTGCTGTTGGTGAATTATTACAACATTAGAGAGATAAAGTTGGTGAAAGCAAATTAATTAGGCAATAACGAACTGTCTAGCTAAAAGAGGAGAGGCGTGGAACAAGCAGCGAGTCTTGTTGGTGTCTTTCTCAATTTAGTTCTCTGGTGAAATGGTTCCCTCTGTTGGTGACAGTGTAACACTAACACATAGAGCCACAATCAAGCAAACTTTAAATATGATTACTCATCATCTGGTAATAGAAAAGACCACTCTAAAACATGATCAGATCCTTGTTGGTTTTTTTTTATTATTGGAATGCTTTAACGCAATAACGTGACAACGAGTCAAAACAGTGCAAATGCCGTATTGCACCAAACACACAGGTTCCCACCATCTGAACCCTCCTCAAGCATTACGTTCTCAAGCTTCATGTGTCTTATATACAACCGGGGGTCACTTCTAGACACTCATACATCCAACTTACACAATCCAGTACCAGACATACTGTGCACAACCATCCCCATGAACACTTAAGGCACACACATACACTATTTATATTTAACACAGCACGCCAATGTGCAGAGCTTAAGACAGCAGTATAATTTGATGCGTGACGAGACTCTCAGCCACGATTTGAAAGTAGAAGCTCACAGACGAATGCTTTTATTTACATGACCTGTGCTCACTTTTTTAGCATTTTTGTGTGACAATATTTAATATAGCTGTGTCCAGTAGCTTGACCAAGTGGCTACTTTTTATTCCTTAAAAAAAAAAAAAAAAAAAAAAAAGAAGAGAGAAAATAAAACCCTCAATAACTATACCATGTAGAGATGTAAGGGTCTTAGCGTGACAAAGGCTGGCGTCAACTATGAACACAACAGGGATAGAAATAATGAGGAGGGGAGAAACAGAATGAAGAGGTGCATCTAAGAGGAAATACTGTATATTCACATATTAAGGAGGGAGAGGGAGAGAGAGCTAGTCAAAGTCTGAGAGTCTGACTATGAATATCTGGACATATTAGTGTGAGACAGACGCAGGAAAAATCTGTGCGTGTCCCACATCAGTGTGTATCCATAAGGAATAACTCAAGATTTGAAATGTAAGATGATGGCAGGGGGACTGGAGCAAATGTGACAAACCACCTGTTCGTCTCAAAATTCAAAACTTTGCACGAAAGCAGCGGGGTTTGTGGGTGTTTGGAAGACCTATGCAGATTATCAGACAAGTAGATTTAACAGCATAACATCACTAATTGATACATATGAATATGTGACTTTGATTGACATTCACTCATTTAATGTACATAAATAATTAATATACACTTAATGTAACACAGAAGCGTTGGCCAACTCTCTACACCAAAGCTGAGGTTCACCTCAAAACATGCATGCAGCGAACACCGACATCAGGTTTGTTTTGAACTCTTAAGTTCAGTGATGGTTTCAAGTGACACAAAATGAAGTAGTGATCTAAAATGTGTGCAGTCTCTCCAGATATCCACTGATCTATTTTATATCGATTAACAGTTCGTAAAGACATTTAAATAGTTACACACCAAGTTAAAAGTGAAAATTTAGTTGATTAGGTGCTCGTTATCTGGTATATGAGAAGTATATGAAATAGTACACATAAAGAAGTGGACTGACAAAACTATCAGGGTAAAATTCTGTGTAAATTATTTTATATGCTGTTTGTGTTGCAGGATTACACTGTAAGCAAAATCATCTTACTGTGTGAGTTATTTTTAAAATACTGCTCACTGCAATACATAGTGTGCATCTCAGCAGTAAACATGACAGACAAACATTTCTGACCTGTGTACTCAGAGTGATTTTTAATTCTTCAATTGTTTCATTTGGGTTTTTTGGATCTTTAGAAATGAAAGTATTCAGTGTTCCACGTTTTTAAAAAATAGAGAAATATCAGACAAAATAAATATAGTTTTGTGTAACAGAAATACTTTTCCTTCTTGTGACCTCTCAGATTTTTCATGAACATTAGGTTGGGAACCGCTGCTCTGTATTATACTGGTCAGACTCATAACATTATACAATGTTGGATAACCTGCCTGCTGTGTGTTGTGCGCATGACTTCTTATGTGTTAACAGAGAGGCTGCACAGTTAATAGTTTTGCAGACATCAAACAAAACATGAGGGAAGAAGTTATATTGTGTTCGTCTGTTTTGTATCATGTCTCTGTGGCAAAGGTGACAGAGAGAAACACTTATTTTATCCACAGGCCAAAATTAATGTATGTGTGTATGTGTTTGTGTGTGTGCGCACCACTGCAGTCCCACGTGATCTCAGTATATCTGTCTATGATTCAGAGTATTCTGACCTTGGTAAATCCTTTTGCAATAGAGCTTACTACTGCAATCACAGTGTCTACGTCTGTAGTGAGGTCTCTCTCCCTCTTCAGCACCTCTCCACACCCAAACCTCCACTCATCAATGTCATCCCACACCCCTCGTGGGCCCACTCACATCGGGGTACCTCTCCCAACCCCTGAATGAGTGAGCCCTTCCTCCTCCAGACACCAGGGGCACGTCTCCCCCCACCCCCACAGCAGCGGGTGAGACATGCCTCTGGATAAATGTGTAGCTCGGCCGTGGCCCTCAAACCAGTGACGCCCGTCTCTCCTCCGGCGTCTCATCCAGTATCTGAAGCAGCAGGTCACTGAGGGGCTTGGCCACGGTGCGGTAACCTGTCGACGTCAGGTGGAGGAAGTCAAACATGTCCTGTGAGATGATGGTTCCGTCGGAGTGGACAAACTCTCCGCCCAAGTCCAGTAACTGAGCCTGACCTAGACGCGGCAGCCAGGAGCGCAGCAATCCATTAACGGCAGCGTTCTTCTCTCTCAGAGGGTTGGGCCGCTCCCCTCGAGGCAACAGACCCTGAGGACAATAAAAATATATTTTACTAACTTATGAAGGTCAAAATGTTGACAGTTAAACCTTGATATTCATTTGTTTTAGTTGGTTGTTTCTTATTAAGACATCATTTATGGTAAAACTGATTTATCATGCAATGTTAATTACAAAGAACATGTACTTAAACAATCCTAACATGTTAGTGTTTTGTTAGGGAGACAAAGTGTAGGGAGAAAAAGAAGAGGCACCTGTTTAAAACAAGCTAGGTGCAATTAAAGACAAAGACAAAGACACATGACTAAACTTACCAGTACAACTATCTTTGCCTTGGGGAGGCGGGAGGTAAGCAGTTGTGCAATGGCAAGAATTCCTCCTGCAACTTGCTCTGCTGTGTGTTCGTAATTGTTGGTTCCTACCCACAACACCACCACCTGGACAAGACCACAGACACGTTTTCACTGAACACACTAATCTCCAGAACTGTCGTCAAAGCATCTTCTAGTGGAAAAACTAAACAACATCCTGTTGGTTGTTTTGGGAGAAAGTGTTCTCATGGCTGAATATCTGGGTAATGGGTGAGCAGTGCAAGGTGTCCCCAGGGTCTGTATCATCAGCACAGCCAAAAAAGCACAGCTAGTGTGATATAACAGACTGTTGCTGCGACAGTATTTTCCAAACGCACAATGAAACTCAGTAATATGGCTGCTGGGGACACAGGCGCTGTTCTGGACAAACTCTCCTCTGACAACCACAGACCACCAGGCCACCTGCTCCTGCTATGATTATCCAAGATGAGGAGGAAAAGGACAGCTACATGCATGTTTCTGCAGAAGGTACAGCAGTGTATGCACATTTTTTGTAGGTAATGTGCACAATGTGCAAGATTTGCACCTGATATGTAAAAGGGTGCATACAAAAGGTAACTAAATTTATTTAGCAGTAAATTGTTTATCTGCTGAAGATCTTGGCAGGCTTGTCTTACCTTGGGACGGATGTTCTCCAGCTCTCCATTCTGCAGCCTCCACAGCACATTACAGGTGGTGTCCCCTCCAATGCCAAAGTTGAGCGCATGGAGAGGAGAGAACAGCTCCCTCCAGACCTGTGGACAGGAAAGCATTTCAGTCAAGAATTTCTTTGGTGACTAATATCAAATAACTCACTGATGCTGACAGCATTTAGAAAAAACAAATGTGCAATGTCCATGTGTAGAAAGGTCTTATCTCACCTCATACTGCTGCATTAGTTGTACCATAGAATCCCCTACAAAAAGCACGTCTGGTTCACCATCCTTACACTCCTGCACAAATCTTGTGTGCTGTTTTTAAAAAAGAAAGAAAAAAAAAGACTTGTCACACCAGAAGTCACATCATCTGTAACTGTGAGAGGTGGGATAAATTTCATCTACAGAAAACAATATCATCTAATCAGCCCCATATTAGTCCTAAGTTAATGCCTTTGTAGTTCAAGTTCTCTAAATCTTAGCAGGAGGATAATACTCATTAGCCTTCCAAGTCAGACAAAATCCTGCAAGCTCACACGTCTGGTGCCCTATCTGACAGAAAGTTCGGAGCAAAGCAGACTGTCTCAGTCCCATTAGCTCTGGAGGATTAACCTTGCACAGACCTACTGGGAGGAGCTACTAAACAAGCTGACTGTCTGAAAGTCTCAAGAATGGCTGCCACACAGAAGTTTTTAAAGTCAAATATCAACCTCACTCCAAATTTGTCAATAATATTACTGAGAATATCATTAGAACATTGTCTCATTATTGGTGTAGCATCTAATCCCACAACAGTCACCTTCACAGGATCACAGCACAATTGTGCAAATCAACGGTAAGAATAAAAGTGCCAGATCCAGTGCATCATTGCTGTCTCGTAAAAAAATATGAAATAAACAGGGAGAGATGGGCAAATGAGGTAATCTAATAAAGTCATAAGTTCTAATAAAGTGAGTTGTGTACATGTCCCACGAGGAAAAAATAATCCATATATTGCTTTAATGTTTATCATGCGTGAGACTAGAATGGGAAGGATCAAGAGTCAGATATCACAGTAAGATGTTATCCATTACTTTATGACTTTAAAGCAGGTAAATCTGCATTATGACAATAGTGCAACCAAAAAAATTGTATTTCTAGTTATTTAAAACTGACAGATAACAGATGCTGTGAAAAAACATGGATAACAAACACTTTAAGAAATAAGAGAGCTTACTGCCTGCAAACCTAAGGACAACGTGTTTTAATGATACACAGGAACAGAGTGATTGTGAGTAATCCACTAATAATAAATACCACCGACCTGTGACATCCACCGTCCATCTCCCTGCACATCCTCAGCAGGCTGAGGCACTGCAGCTGGGTTCAATTCATCACCACTCATCCTAAAGGACACACCACTGTTTAATACTCACTCATAATGAATAAAACAATGTATTGTTACTCAAGCACATTACACATATAAGAGGAGGAAGGGTTCGTGCTGTTTTGGGGATGATGCTACAGTACGTGGAGGAAAGCAGCAGCTAGCAGAGACCAGTGCTAAGATACAGCAGCCTAATGTTACGGGAGCAGACAGACTGTCCTAATACGGATGTAGGCTACTTTCGCTTTCAAGGCGAGTGCTTATAGATCACAGAGCAGATCGTATTAAATCTGCTAGGTAACTGTTTATCTGACGTTAGCTTGTTAGCAAGCTAGCTAGCCAGCTACTGACTGGAGACAGTTAATGGCTGCATCTCTGATACTTAACGTTTGACACGCCCGTCGTTCATGTGAACATTTCTAGAAATTACTTTGTTCTGTATTGACAAGGCTAGCTACCTGGCAGGGTGTTGGCCGTCACTTCTCGGCTCCCTTGGCTTCAGAGTAACTCTTTCGCCCCAACTTCACTTCACCGCTGTCGGGCAGTCGACGCGGGTGATGCTCGGTAGCAGTCGTTAGCTGACTCCAGCTCGACGAGACAACAAAAGGTGTGTCAAGAAGGCAAAGTACAGAGACTGTTTACCGAAGAGAGCGCCGATCTGCTACAACTAGCTTTAACACCAGTGGAGGGCACTGCAGTCAGCTACATATAAACCGGGGAATCTTTACCCTGAAGAGTGGCTGCCAGGCAGACATTCGTCACAGTCCGCAGACTTCCAACTCTTCTCAGGGCTCTGACCCTAGATAGTCGTATTTAGCATTAAACTAAACAACGCTACTTTCTGCAACTTATAAAGGTCCCACAGCTTCTAGATAGGTTTTCCTGAAAGGTCATTCACTGGGCAAAAAACACACAATTACTGTTGCTCCCGCAATGAATCATGGGTGGGTCGTTGATTTGAAAATGCTATTAAAACACCTAAAAACAACGTTTCACTTCAGAGTCTCAAAAATAATCTTCTCCATCGTGTGATATAATGTCACTATATGTCAGACACCAGCAGTGGTGGAAAACACCGTAAAGTTGGAGGGTTTATTTTAATTTAGACAACGTAGAACATCGCCGACATCTTTGCTGTGTAACACAAAAATGATCTCTCACTTCCACCCGTGGCCCATCTCTGATCCCAGTTCACTGTGTCAGCTGATCGCAATGCATCATGGTCACGTTAGATCAAATGCTGCCTTTCAGTACTACAGGAAACACAGGGAATGTCAGCTTCCTATGTTCTAGTTATGAAGTAAAAACAGTTTTATACTGAATGTTTTAAAACACAAGCAGAAGAAATGACATCCTTATATAACACAACAGTATTTTATTCCACCCAGACCACTGCATTACAGAGGGGTCATTCTACATAGTCTTTTCAGTCATGATTCAACTACTGTAACTGCTCAATTTATATTTGTTCTCTCTGTTGAGATACATTTTCTTGACACAAAAAAGTGGAATAAGCTTAATCCAGCAGTGTTGCTTTTTTGGACATAATTGAGATACATTCAGACTGAAATAAGGGGCTCTGAAAAATAATTATAATCCACCTGTAAAGCTGATACATGTTGTCTGATGTGTCTTTATCATGTTTTACAGAGATTTGCATTTTACCAAATGGCTGAAAAATGTGCTTTTAGACTTTTTTCAGCACCAACTGCCTTCAAGTTTGAGTTTAATTTGAAATACTCAAGTATGAATTGTTGTGCAATTGTGAAAAGTGAACAGATAACTAAAAATAAGTCTTGCATTGTCTGATCATCATTTGTTTTCTTACTGCACATGTACAAACAGGCCCTGAAAGCACTGCACAATGAGAGGTTATGAGGGAATATTCTTATAGGCTTAATGCTGCTCCACTCATCAGGAATTGTAAAACATGTTTTCTCCACCAATATTTGGCCGCCCCGGTTTGTGGTAAAAAGAAATGTCTATGAATTTTCCAGTTAATTTACTCTCAATTAAGTTATTTTTCTGGCAGCATGTTTAGTACCATGCACCAGATAATTCTACTTTTCATTCTCCTGGGAGGATTCTTGGTACCTGGTTAGTTAAACTTTAAAGAAGATTTAGATTATTTAACAATAATATATCTGTGTACACAGAGCCTGGGGTCAGTGCAGGACAGCTAGAAGCATCTATTACTTTGACAACATATAAAAACTAGCTTTGTTTACAACTAAGCATTATACTTATTCTTACTTATTACACATATACCCAGTCATTTGTTTTTCATTTGCACCCATGTAACTACTTAATTGTGGAAGTCTACCAAAGATGGTAATCTAGCATTTTACTTAACATTGTACTTGTACAATTGAATATGGAACAAATAAAAAACGAATCTGAATATATAGTCCTGTGGTAAAGTCTTTCAAGCTTTGACAGTTAACAGTATATGAAAGATCTTATATAACTCCTCTTGAGTCCTCATTTTGTGTTTTCTCTTTTTCTCTACCAGTATAATTCTGCATAGAAAGTTTTTCACCTATGACTGCCGAGATAGTGATACGTTGATTGATTTAAAGAGTCGGTTTCTGTAGAGAAGACCTAAATCTTTTGTGTGCACCTCATGGGCGTCTCTTTGTGCACTTTGTGGGTGTCATTTTGACACCATTAAATCTATGCATGTTGTCATTCAGTGTTAGTTGTTAGTTTGGCAGAGTAAGTAACAAACCACTTTGAGTTGTACATGCAGAAATTTCATCGTGTGCAAGGGCATGCAAATAAAAAACATGTACCCTCCCCAGGCTGATCAGTGTTATTTGGCATGCACTGTTCAGTTGACCCTGTGAACTCTGTGCACTCATACAATCATTAACCAGGGAGAAAAGGAGAGCTTGAACTGAAATGCAGGCCAACAGAAAATTGCTATATTTGGCTTCAATCTCAAACTTATGTTGAATTATATTGATGTAAATTTGCTGACCTTATCATGTAGACCTGGTATACAATAGATCAGCAGGCAAAGAGATCAGTAAAATCCACAGTTTATGGGTATGTGTGGCTCTTTGTGTCACTAAAGTGTCTTTAATCATCTTCATCACAGGGATAGCACGTCAGTGGAATAGATTTACACTGTGACTTAGGTGGAAGCAATCAATGGGACAAATGTGAAACTGAAGTGCATCTTCAGCTCCAGTTATCGTGTCACTCCAGACAGTCACAGTGACCTGGAATTTCCAACCCGTTAAGGTCACTCAGGGGCATGTTTTATGCTGTTTGGAGTGGATTTGGACAGGTTTTTAGTGAATTCTTTGAAAAAATTGACACCACAGTTTTTGGTGAGTGCGACAGGTCATCGTTTGGAGTGAAAAAATGTCAAAATTTCAGGTCCAAATTTTCTTAATTTAGAAGTTGGTGTGTAAAAATCTTACTTTTAAAACTTAAGGGTTTTTAGCAGTGTCCTGGCTCTCCCAAACGTTAGATCCAGGACCTGAGGTGACAATGTGTGGCACATGATGTTTTATAGTAATGCAAAGATGTTTTATTGTGTTTCATTCTATGTATGTGTATTATTTATCCAGCTCTTAATATCAAAAGTACGTTGTCTACAAATTAGTGTTTTTGTGTTTCTTTCAAGTGTTCTTCTAGCTCGCAAGACCATATCCTCCCGCTGCACGGCACTTTACGCAGCATGTGGTGTGGTCAGGGGATGTAATGACACAAGATGCCAGCTTTAGTTGTACTTACATCTTCCAGGTGCGCAACAGACCAGATGTACGTGGCAGAAATGGAGAGGTTGTCCTCAACGTCTTGAACAGGACTACAAGTAGGAAATCTTCATTAACCCCAATTTGGAATTGACTGTCACCTTCTGAGGCGACAAACAGGAGAGGACTCCTGTTAAACAAGGATAAAACAGTGTATAACAGCTACTGTTCTCTAACTTTCTCTTTTCCCCTATGTAGGTTTTGACCATACAGTATATGATTTTGATGCAGCTGACTGGCTCAGGGTTTTGTTTGATGGAATTGCTCCAGGAGTTTTTAAGTTATAGACCTAATAGAGCTAGAAACAAGTCATTGGCACAAAGTCATGTCATAAATGGAGGACCTACAGATCCTCATGTACAAGAGCAACTAAGCCTGATTGACTTATGAGCTCACTGTTGCACATTAAGTGACTTTTAATTCTAAACAAACATGATGTTGGTATGAAAATCAGTGTGGTCTTGTTTTGTAACTGCACTAAGCCTGAACAAACAGCACTTCACTCAGATAAAGTCAAATCTGGACTAGATTAGCCATGTGAAGCCAGAGACTCATTTAACACAGTTTTAGAATTGTAAAACCTTTTATTGGTGAAAACACAGACATTTAAATTGTATGGACACCAGGGGGCACTTTGTCTTAAAGATACAGTTTTTCACCTTGAGTTGATACATTTCTGCAAATGCAGTGATGTTTCACCATTTGCAAATAGTGGATAATTTATTTGCTGTTGACCTCTGGCCATGGTTATGTGCATGTTTCTCAAATTCAATACAAGGGACTTTTCACATGAGGACAATATAATTAATTATATAATACATTTTTTGCATATGTCTAGGTCATGTTTCTAGTTTTAAACACTTTATTGTTTTGTTTAAATTATTCTCACATCCTTCGTATTCCTACTGAAGTTGCATTTTTCTGTCATCACCATGTTGATGGTATGATACCTGTCTGGGTCAGATGGGACTTTCACAACAGACATGCTGATAGAACAGACCTGAAGATTCCGAATAATAATAATAATTTCTATAATATTATATTGCTTACATCTTGTCTTTTTCTTGTATTTCTGCCTTTTTTCTATCTTTTCAATCTCTGATGCTGCTGCAATGATGTAAATTGCCCTGCTGTGTGACTAATAAAGGATTATCTTCATTTTTTAGAATTCTTTTTCTGATTAAGTAATTAGCATTGATCAGTGACTTCTCTTGGCAAAATAGATCAGAGTAATGAGCTATGGATATGGGCAAAGGATAATGTTAAATACCTTGCAAGTTTTCAAGACACCTGATGAATCCTCCTTTAAGTACAATGGAAGGCCAGCCAGGGCTGCTGTTCTTGTTGCACTGATGTTGTTCTTGTCCTGATGCACAAAGATAGCGAATACATAGAAAGATGTTAGGCCTAAATATTCAAATTCAGTCAGTGATGTAGTGCATTAAAATATGAATACTTGTTCCTCATATGCCATCAGAAGTTCTTCCATCTTCTCACCAAAACTTCCAGTCTTTTTGTAGAGCTTTAGCAGCTGTGGAAAAGAAAGAAAATGGAAAATTCTGATTGTTTATCCTATGGAATTCACAGTAGAGCTGCAGGGAAAACATAAACACAGGTTGAAATGAAAGAGCACAGGCCATCTCTTTTATTTTGGCAATGGGAAGAGCTGAACTCACAATTTCTTCACGCCTGAGAGCAAAGGTGTGCTGCATAAGTTGGTGAATCAGAATCATGTCTCTCTCAGTCAGTGTCCTCTTGAACTGCTCTACCATCTCAAGCCTTTGTCTCTCCAGTGTGTCCTTAGTCTCTCCATCGGGATAACTGGGAAGAGAGTTGATTTCCCCTCTTCTGGGTCTTTTGACATCGAACCTGGATGCTGCACCCTCTGGATAGGTCCTGCTGCGCTGATTTTCTCCTTTTAGCTGTTGACAATGGTCCTTCAGAAACAACAGATTTTAGCAAAACATTACTCCCAGGAATTGCCTATTGACTATCTCACTCACAAGTGTGTCAGTGAAGGATGGACGAAGAATGGACATGGCACCATTTCATGATCAAAGTAGGACTCTCTCTCCCTACCTTTTCGCAGTATGTACTCTTGACAAATGTATCTCTAGGGAATTAAACGTGCTAAATGTATACATGCAGTTTTCATACAGGAAAGGTAAATGTGAAACTGTGGAATACTGGCCATGGTGGTGAGTCTGTAATGTCTCAATAACTGTACTTTTAAGACACTAGAAACGCCACACAACTTACATTTGCACATTATTCCTCTCTCTCAAAACGACTAACAATTAACACGGTAACACAACTTGCAAAAATTGTTGCTATCTTTCGTATCGTTTTTGGTTTCCGTCTCTGGCTTTTCTATTTCCCTCGACCAAGTGAAGAAAGACTGTTTCCTAACCCTGAAGTTTTGAAAACGTGTCTGAAAGCGCCAAATCAAGCAGCCTAAAGGTAGCTAGCATCTACTTAATTAGCGCTAAAACAGTCAAAGCTAACACACACTCACCAAGTCAAACCGCGACCGTAATGAATAAAGTAGTTACATTAGCTAACAGACTGAAAAAGGTCCCTTAGGTTCTCATTTCTTTCTTAATTGAGAGGCATGACCAATTAAGCTAACGCTAACATTAGCGAACGATCTTTTGAAAACAAGTGAACGCCAACTGTATCTGACGAATGAGTTAAACGTGACTATCATAGCACAAAAACAATTTTCAGTAAAATATGATTTCGACGTGGTTACCTGGCGTGGAAGATGATGCCGTATCGTCGTTGTTGGGTTCTGAGTCGGTGAACAAATTATATCAGCGGCAAAACAGGCTGCGTAGTTTGGTCGTCGTCCATCACTTGATGTTTAACCAGTCGCTCTCCCTCTCTGCGCGTCGTGTGCAAAGTCAAGTGAGTGAGTGAGTGAGTGAGTGAGTAAGCTGACTGGCAAATTCAGGGCTCACAGTGCTGCAGCTCAGTCTCAATTCTGGTTTACAAAACATTAGAAAACGGTTTTTAAAATTTCACCATAGTGTCTAGGGTGACCATCCCCCTCAAACCAGAGCAAAACTAAAGATGTTCAATTTAGTGTAATGAAAAATAAGGAAGCAGTAAAATAAATAATTCTACAGTTTGTGAGGCTTAATTAAATAACTGACTAAAAACAACGTGTCAACCTGCTTGTCCTCTGTTTTTCTGTTAGAGAAAGAAAAGAGGAGAAAGAGGAGAGGAGGTGAAGGGCAACATAATGAGTGAACTGTGTCAATCAAAAAGATATTACCTGTTTACTGTTTAACCTGATTTCTAAATGTTTAACCACAAACTGCTTTACTGTGTTTTTCTGTAAGAGAAGGAGAAAAGAGGAGAGAGGAGGTGGGAGGGCAATATGGCATGTGAACTCTCTCATGTAAAAGGTAAATTTCCATTTATCTAATGTTATAACCTGATTTTATGAAGTCGATTTAGTATATTATTTGAATATTTTAACTCTTACTCCCCTTTGTCTGTCATTTATTGTTGCAGAGAGGAGAAACAATCAGAGAAGAAAAGAGTCATGAAAAGATGAGGAAAAAGGATGAGGAGAGGAGAGGAGAAGAGAGGAGAGGAGGTGGGAGGGCAATATGATGTCTAAACCTTCTCATGTAAACTGTAAATATTTCATTTCATTCTCTGTGCACAGAGATGAATTCAGTAAGCATGAAACTCAAGTCTGAGCAGCATCTCAAGGCAGCTTTACCTTATCAAAGCATACATGTAATTACTTGAGAGTGGTCTGAAACATTTTTCACCTCCTGTGTTTTTGCTTTGCAGCCAAGAAAACCCTGAACTGCCTCTTCATAAACTACAAGTGAACCATGTTTCTACAAAGATTTTTAGCACGATCAAACAGTGCAAAACAAGTGTTTGAAATACAGTGATGAAAGAAAGAAACATCTCAGTTTGGTCTCTGTGGTTCTTGCATTGTTTTTTTGTTTTTTGTTTTTCCCACCTACACCACATCCAACCAGGTCCTGAACAACAAGCACTTCACTTAGACAAAGTCAAACCTGGACTAGATTATCCACATGAAACTGGTTTCACAGTTTCAGATTTGTGAAACTTTTGTTTTATTTGTGAAAACGCAGACATTTAAATTCTATAGACACCAGGGGGCACTTTTGTAACCGGTAGTTTCCTGCTTTGTGTAAAGCTATTATTCAAAGCAATGTATATTTATGTGTCATGTATC
Organism: Lates calcarifer; assembly: GCF_001640805.2. Taxonomy (NCBI): domain Eukaryota; kingdom Metazoa; phylum Chordata; class Actinopteri; family Centropomidae; genus Lates; species Lates calcarifer. Next base: position 11,633,383 of record NC_066852.1, read on the forward strand.
TGGTTGGGATCTCAAGTAATTGTGAATTCAAGATTTACAGAGATGGGTCCTAATCACATCTGTGATAATTGACAAAATAAAAATAAGCTTTGGGACATCACTGTAATGGTCAAGCAGATGTGAGACAATGTTTTTTGTTTTGTTTTTTTACTTTGACATACTGCAGACCCAGAATAGAAATAAATATAAGGTATTACTGTCAAATCATGAGTTCATTCAGGGTATCTTGTTGTCTCCAGAGACATTAGTAATTAGTCTATGATTAAAACCTTTAAAAAACCATAAAAAATAACAATGATGATACTTTTTATGTCATAATATATTATGATAAAACTGTGTAACTCCTTTACACAGTGATGATAATTGGCTGTAGGCAACTTAATGCCACTAATGCCATCACAAAATATTATTACGTACATTAAAACATAAGACATAAGATAAGATGCCTATAGCACCCGAATACAACGCAGACATTGTGCTGTCTGTTGACTTTGGGTTTTATTAAAGTATGCCTTATTTTTGTGACATGATTCTGTGGCTACAGGGTGGCACCAGTCAGTAGAGAATTGGCTTTATCGCCCTGAGCAATCAACCACAAACTGAACACAAATGACTGTAGTGTGTTATGTGTGTGGGTGCGTGCTCTGGTGTCTCCCTGCCTGTACAGCCGTGAAAATGAATTTCCCCCATGGGGACAATAAAGTAACTAACTAACACGTATGTTTGTAAATCCAAACGGCTACATACTTCTGGAAACAACAAACCAAACCATAACAGTTCAGGTGCTGAGTGGCAGCTTGCGTGGGCAGGCATACAGGTTATGCAAGAAGTGAGTGAATAGGCTGAACGCCGCCCATCAGGTGTGCAGGGAGGGCGAGACACATTTTTACGACCGAAGTGTAGACTCACAAAAAGTCTCGTTTTTTCCTCCGACAATCAGCGATGACGTTTACGTTCATGACTCCCGACAAAAAACTTACATGAAGAGACCTTTACAGAGGAATTAGGAGTATAAATGTTTTATCCTATGTATCGGATATGGCATCTGCTTCTCCTGGGAGGATTCGTGTTGACAGGTGAGTTTGAGCTACTTCCTGGATATCGTTTACTTCATTAGTATGTGTTTTTTAACGCAGAAACAATGTAACATTAGGTTTAATACTGTTCAATCGTGATTTTTAGGACAGGTAGATTATGAGCCACCGCTCACTGCACGATATCATGAAGCACAAAGTCAGGAGCTTGTTTAGTTGTAGGCCTAGATCGACCTTTACACGAAGCCTACTCAACAGTGAATTGTATAACCTACTGATAAAAGTAACCCGTAGTATTACTGTGATATGTAATGTGCACTCATGTGAACATGCAAGTCTTATATGTAATGGTGTAACAATTATTGGATTGGTATATATTATACATACGTAGTCTACCTTGTGTTACAATTATATGTATTTTATGTGGAATATATAGTGCAAAATTTGACTGTTAAAGTGAAGGTAGAAGAATCCAATTTTTTTCATAAACCAAAGAGGACATGGTGAACTACAAAATGCAATGTCTCAGTTAAATGCAACATCTAACTGTGTCTCAATTGTGGGTAGAAAGTTTCAATGTGTAAGTGTAAGTCAAGGAAACTTGCAAAATTGCACTTTTTGCAGCTGTCACTAAATTACAGCAACACAAATGATCTACAGATGGAATGCTAATAAGCAGCATGTGTCAGCTTGACTAGACGTGTGATGATGGTTATTTGTAGGTTTGGAGTAACTTAAGGCAGCAGCTTGAATTCCTGTGGAACGAATATCCAAACACAACAAAATGTGTGTAATGAATGTAACAAGGAGTCAAAAATCATGAAGGATACATTTCTGGCAAAACCCCTGTAGACTAGCTTGGGAAAGGGAAGGTGCACTATCCCCATTACTGGCTTAAGTGGATATTTGCTTTAAAACACAGCAAGACCTCTGACAGTCTGAACACTGTGAGCTTCACCAAAGTGGTATTTACTGCAGGGCAATTGTTTATATCATATTGTCTGCCCAGGTGAGGAATTATAGTGCATCCTCCCTGTCAGCGCTATTTATAAAATGTGATTTAATATTGCCTTAGATGTGTCAATGTGGAAATATAAATAGACATAAAAGGATAAATAAATGTGGAAAAATAACAGATGTAGCTGCTTGCTAAAGGTCAAAAAGCATCCTCCCCTAAAATAATCACAAATACGCCACCCCTGTAATTTAGCTGTGTGGTTTGCAAACAAGTGTTGCATATTCCTGGTACTGCCAGCTCTCCTCCTCAGATGAATTTGTAATCTACAGGCATACATGCTATGTCACGCCTCTGTTCAGGATTACAGAACATTCTTGGCTTCTTCCTCTTGATGGTTTATTAGAAGGAATGTTTTAATCCACAGGAAGAGTCTGGAGGTCTGCTCATCACTGTGGCAGACAGTGTGATCCAGATTTAGTTAAACTGTCTAACTTTACCCACACCCTCTAGGGGACATGGTCAGTTGCCAAATTGGCAGTCTAGTATACTTAACCATAGTTTCAAGTAAAACATGATGGAAAATGATTTACATTTTGGCCCACTTGAAGTCACAAAAAATCAAACCTGCTTTGTTTAGTTGATATACTTAATATTCCCTGTGTTTTTTACAGCACCTGTAAAGACAGTGTCTGTCTGATCTTCTGGTCTTAGAAGGCGTTGCAGCTGTTAAAATGTTTGCATTATTTGCTGTCTTGTTTGCTGTACAGAAGTACTCAAGTGAACTATATAACGATATAAGATAAGTAGAAAATCAGGTTGTACAGTCTCAAGCAGTGGCTGTGGGATAGATAGTGGGCAGTTGTTGGGAATAGAAACTGGCACAATGAATAGCTGCAAACACCAGAGAGCTATATGTTTCACTCCATGTTGCTCTTGGCTGTTAACATTGTGTCTGTTTAATAAGGAGTGATGAACAACAGTTGGTGTAAAAACTCTGCTGTTGTTTGGATGGTCTATTGAATTGTTCAGCGGAAGTTTGTGTATAAGGTTACATATTGATGAATGTTCTTTCTCAATTGGTTGTTTTAATTACAGGGATACAACATGTCAGTGGAATAGATATTTCCACTCCAGAAGAGGTGGAAGCGGTCAATGGGACAAATGTGAGACTGAAGTGCACTTTCAAGTCCACTGACACAGTGTCGCTCCAGACTGTTGTAGTGTCCTGGAAGTTCCGCCCCATTAATTCAGGATCAGAGGAGTCGGTGTGTAGAAATCATACTTTTTGTACTTTGAACGTGGGTTTAATTTTGCTTTAATGTCATCATTAATGAAATGTGGTCCTGATTTTTAAAGGACCTTAAAAGTGCAGATCTTTCAGATTTTCAGCTAAATAACACCATATTTGGTCCATTTTCTCATCCCCATTCTTGACATACACACTCCCAAAGCTTACATCATGTCATTTCCACTGAAAGCTTCCAGCATACATGGCAAAAAGACACCTCAGTGCCCGCAGATATGAATGGCATGAAATATTATGTTAATCTGGCTCTTTGTGTCTTTTAAACACATTTACTCCACCTAATGGCAGAAATTGTGACAATCCAGAGAGTAATTTATGAATGGGTGAGTTGCTCAGGAAACATTCTTCATAGTTTGAAGGATAATTATTGAAGGTTAGGCTATGGCAAAATATGTTTCTGTATATCAAGGTGTCATGTGACCTGTAGTTCTTACTGTGGCCACTGCCCAGGCCAGCGTTGTCCCTGAGTTGTCGTTAAGCTAAGCTTTGGTAGATACGGGGCTATGTTAGCCAGCTAACAGCCACAACAGCTGAATTTTTGTGTAAGTAAAACTTTCTTATGCTTGCTAATTTGTTCTACACTCTACACTCTTTGCAATTTTTATAGATTCTGTGTGTGTGTGTGTGTGTGTGTGTCAGGTGTTTCACTATCAGGAGGCAGCGTACCCTCCTCTCTTTGGGCGGTTTAAAGGCCATGTAACGTGGTCAGGAGATATTATGAGAGGGGATGCCTCCATCACACTGCACGAGGTGCCTCCAACCTTTAATGGTACCTACACCTGCCAGGTGAGCAACCGCCCAGATGTGCACGGCAGGAATGGCGAGATCGTCCTCAAAGTTGTTGACAAGGGTAAGACTTTCAATCATGATATCAATGTATTAGATATATTTAGAGAGTAGTACTTAAATGGTTCTGGTAGAAATATTATGTGGTATTACTCAGGCCTCTCTACAGGCAGGTCAGACGTCATCCCTGGAGCAGGATGCGGCTTGATAACTTGCTCAACAGCACTTTAGCAAGTGCTTGAGGCATTAAGTAGAAGAACAGTGTGTTTAACCACTAGGACTCTCTGTCTGTCTCTTGGTATCTGTTTTTTCTTTCTTGTTATCCCTAGCGTCTTTCTCTGAGATCAGCATCCTGGCGATTGCAGTTGGAGGTGCCTGTGGTGTAATCCTGGTCCTCCTCGGTATCTTTGTGGCCGTGAGGTTCTGGAGGAGAAGGCACATGGGGAATGACATCGAGATGCACTCAGCAGAGCGCGAGTGGAAGGACCCGACCGTGTGGTGAGGGCCAGAGAGCCAGAGACCCTCTGCTCCTCTTCCTGTTGGGACTGGTGTCGCATCTGGCTGTTTTGGGTCCACTCTGCTGGAAGAGACAAATGAAAGCTGAGGGTGGGAAGGCATCTTTTTCTTCCATGTTTGCTCCTCCAGTATGAACCTCTCAGATATTCTTATTGTACTTCAGTATTAGCAATCTGATGTACCACCCATCAAAATTTGTTGTAATGCCAAATCTTTACATACTTTTATATGTTTTTACCTAAAATTCCCAGTGATTGTACATACTAACTTAATTTTCTCAGACTTTTAAACAGTAGACTAGGAGATGTAAATATGGATGGATTTTTCTAACTAAGTGTGGTTAACATCAATTCACAGCAGCAGTGCTGACTGAACTAATTAGACTGTATTTTCTGTATTGATTTGCTTTTTTAACATATAGCCACCATCAGTTAAATGTGTTTTTATATATATATTTTTTAATCATTATGTATTTTATTGTGAGTTTTATAGAACTATGCTTTAACTGAATCATCAATTGAAAGAATATATTTTTGATTTTATCCCTAAAGAGCACAGTAGCATAGTAGACAATATACTGCTGCGGTGAATTGAGTCCTCCCTATTGCCTGCTACTGAAGGGTTATGTTTTCAAGATATGGCAGATAAGGACAGATAAACTTTTTTTCTGGGCAAAACCTTCCCTCTTCTCTGTGAGAACTGCTGCTTCACAGTATGTGCTACTATCTATTTGTGAATACAGGTGAAAAATTTTGCAAATCCAGAGACCTTAGACCCACAGAACCATGGTGGTTTTGGTGGAGAAATGTTCATGAGCTGATGTTTTTGGTCATCTTTGTCCACTGGAAGAAGCAGTGCATCAATTCTTTGTGGTACTCTGGCTGGGTTTATTTCAAGCTGAGAATTTGGGGGTATTGTATTCTTTAAGTTCTCCTCTGTTATTTTGGCAGTAGTTGCTAGCTGAGGTAAACTGATGTGGGCCCTCTGTTTATTTGCCGCACCTTGTATTATCCCAGTAATCCACCAGTTTATCCACCACCAACAGCTTGTCTTGTTTATGTCTGTGTGATTGTTTTGTGGGGCTTGGGTCAGTTCACCTGAGGAGGCAGTTCATCTGAAAGTTGTGCAGAAGGCAGTAGAAGCTGATAGTTCAGATGATGAAGAGTCTGAGCCCAGTAGCGGGGATGATGAGGAGGAGGATGGCCTTGAAGAAGATGATGACGACGATGACGACGACGACAATGATGATGACGATGACGATGATGATGGTTAAACTGACACTCTATTGATTGGAATCGTCTTTCCCGTTATAGCACCTGCCTGAGGTAATTTATTAATTTTTTTTCAAACGAGTAAAAAGAGAACACCATCGTTTTAGCATCGCACTCCTATAACATTCACAGCCTCACGATCAAGTTCAAATTCAATGCAGCAGGGCCATATTCTCTGTTCCGTGCTTTCTTCTTCCTTGTCAAAACCTGGTGCCTACATTACCCACAAGGCAGTTCGAACACTTGGTTGGAGATTCAAGTGTGCTATGCTAGTAACGGCTGACGTATCTTTGAGCTGCTAACCTCAGGCAGAGATGTGGAGCAGGCTACAGAGGTCTGGCAAGCCCAAATTTTCAAACTTGTAGTCTTCAGTCCCAACCAATGCTGACTCAAGTAACATCACATGAGGATATTTTTTTGGATTTCACAAAACTGCAAACAGACTTTGATGTGTAAAATCAGTGGAGTTCCCCTTTAATTTCTGCCTGTATTATGAATGTGGATCGATGGATGTGAGTTGTTTGTTGTACATGGCTGCCCTAACTTTGCTTCTTTGTGCAAATTTTACTGCTTTTCCCTGCAACTGCTGCTGGAAATGTATTGCCTCAGGTCAGTGTGAAAATTCATGAATTTTCATGTTTAACAAATGGCCTATAGATTTTTTTTTGAAGTACAAAACCAGATTAATTTAGCTCGTTACATACACACACACACAGATAGTGTTAATCTATCTGCTCCACTGCCACATCAAATATTTCTCCTGTTCACCTCCTAAAACACCAGCTGAGAGTAGACAAAGCTTCAGTAAGAAACATGTTTAACGGTGTTTACAAGGGTTTTAAATGTTGTTCAAGGAAATATGAGAGAATTGCTGTTGTCATTTAATGTTTGCTTCCTGAAATTCTAGAATGACATGTATGAGTGATAAACAAAGCAAGGTGTGTACTGCGTTGGCAACACTGCACAAGTGATTTTGTATTTTGATTGTGTACCTAGTGTAAAATAAGCATGTATCTCTGTTTAGCAACTTTAAAATAAAGGACTCTTTTTGAAATTATTAAGTAGCAAGATTTTAATAAAAAATAATGTTCAGATGTGGGAACAGATCAACTCTTGAGATTAACAGATTGGGTGGGGGAGTGTGAATACCAACAGCCACTCCTGTATGTGTCACACATGACAATGAGTTACTGAACAGTCACATTTCCTGCCCCTAAAAACAGCAGAGCAAACACTACATATAGCTCCCACTGTATTTAACACAGTTTTCAAATCTAACTGTGCAAACATTTTCTAATGGAGTTGCCTTTGTCTTGAAGTGAGCTGATTTGTATAGGAAATAGGTTGAAATAATATCACTGGGACATTTTTTGACTTGTTTTAAAAATATTAAGGGTCAGTTAACACCCACTGAGCGATCATGAGAACACCACAGGCATTACTGTTAAATACTTCACTCTTTGGAAATTCTGAGAGGGTCTTTCCAGTGCTGTGAGTGGAGCATAAATCAATCAAAACTACAAAAGAGGTGCAAAGGACACATCCCCTGGTGGTGACGTGAACTTCCTTTCTCATGGTCTTTATGTAAATGTATCTTTTTCAGTTGACATTAAACACAGTCCATGCTTTCATACCCATCCTCATAAGATAAACAATACTCAAGTGTAATGTTGATGGTTATTAAGTCAGGGTGGGGAGGGGCTGGTGGAGGAAATTACAAATGTACATATAATCAAGTTTGAATATCTTTATTGCACATGTTATCATGTACTATTTCCACCATGTTTGATCACTCTGAATCTTGCCATGTAACCTTTAACTTAGAGAACTTGTTTGCTCTTTAGAAAGGCCGAGGCTAATGTTCTGCGTCAGAGGGAGGCAAGTTTGCCACAATAGAAATAGATCAGAAGCGAAGCTGCAATGATTCGGCCTTCAACTCCCAGTTCTCAGCAGATAAGACACTGAGGCAGAATTCCTGCTACAGGGAAGACGACGCTGATAAAGAAATGAACCATGATGTGCCAATGAACTGCTGAAGGTAAATCTTGTGAGGGTGATGAGAGCTGTGTAGCTATCTGTGGCAGGCATGGCCTCCACTACAATCATGACTGTTTTTCTGTGTTCAGGCCTCAGGCACTGAGTCCATGTGTATGTGATCACAGAATAATGTTGAATAGGTTATTTCTTTGTATTAGTGAGTTAAGCGCTATTAACAGATATATTTTCAAGGAACATGACAAGATAATTTTAAGACCTCTTACAGCCAATTAACTTGGTCATTTAATAAAGTCAATTAAGTAAAAAAAAAAAAAAAAAAAAAAAACTTAATCAAAGATGTTTTAGCTCATATTTTGGTCTCTACCGCCTCCTAATGGAAACATCTGGCTCTTTGTTCTCTAAATGCTACACTGTGTTTACCAGCTGGTCTCTAACTGTGTCTGTGTGCTATTTGGCACTGAGCTGAAAGTGTATAGTGGCTTTTTAGAGCTATTTTGTTATACTCAATCGAAGATGCTCCATAAAGCTGAGGCGGGTGTCACTATGACTGATCCCTTTCACATTGTCTCATTATCACAATATATCTCACACATTATTGTAGAAATATTGATTATAACCACAGAAAAGTGAAAAAATTCTGTATCTGTATTCCTGTAACTCACTAATGTACAATAAGAGCTCCATGTCTGGAGCAGCAGACATTTTGCTGCAGTGAGAGCAGATGACAGCTATGTGCTTTTTAAAGTTAAAGGTGCAGCCGTACTAATGAATATCTGTACAGTGCAGTGCGATTATCGTTGTGTGTGTTGTGTGTTGTGTGACTGTCCATGGACATACCGTCTGTGTAGTTACAGTTGGCCTGCATGTCTGCAGCAGCACCCTGTCTTTCTGCAGCAAAATGCTTTTTTTTTTTTTTTCTTATTGCAGTTCTGGAAAAGTTCCCAGCGTTGCTGCATTGATACTCCAGTGGAGGGGCCTGGAGAGGAGAGCAGCAAGCCCACAGCCAGGCCACATTATCTCCACTGCCACTCCCATGAAACAACCCTCCTCTCTACCTACTGTCACCTCACACCACACTTCACCTACCTGTGTATGCTTCACTTAACACCTTGCATTTAGATACTCTTTCTGTTTCCTTAATTTTGCTGAGTCAGTTGTGTCAGAATGAAACAAAATTTAATTAATGTGTTCCACAGCTGACGACACAAACTTCCCAGAATTAATATAAGACACATAGGTGCTTTAACCAGTGCCTGAGCTTGTAAATAAAACATGTCATCCAGTAGACTCTCCATATGTGGCCCTATAACATCCTGCTTGATGAATAATAGATAACTGTGTTAAGTACAGTACTTGCAAAGTAAAGTAAAATACATACAGGTTTAATCTGCCAGTGTAACTTCAGTTACAGCTCTTCAGGAGTTTGCCTTTACCTTTAAATACCAGTTACCACTCATTTACCACTGTAAGCACTGAAAAACAGGCAGGGGGTCCATAATGGATGTGCAGTTGTCCCTGTGTCCTCTGCCTGCGTAACTGTCCCTAAGCTCAGATGGCACAGTCAGTCACATGGTCTCAGTTGCATCTGTGTTTGCACTCACAATTCTCCTTTGCTCCAGTCTGAAATTCAATTTATCCTCATACCAACCACTTCTTTTTTCTAGTAAACTGGTGCCGAAAAGTCATTATTACCGTACAGTCACTTTCTATTTACAGTAATGGATTGAGTTTGACAGGTATATGGTCTTAAGGCAGGTCTAAAACTGACTAATCAAATCTGGAAACTCGGAGCTAAGCACTACCTCCATCATGTCCTGCAGCCAATAGTGCAGACACAAGGCAGTGGTGAGCTGTTGTTGACTGATGAGTTTGTACATTTATGAGAAAGGAGCTGTCCCGTTGTAAAAATAAATAAATAGATTTTTTTTTTTAAAATGACTGCACATGGTGTCTCATATCATAATGTACTTGCAGCTGCATCACCCTGATCACAACAGAGTAATGAATGATATACACGATAGTTTGACCTTCCAGGCACTGAATGAGACATGACACACACACTCACATGCACACACACATGACCGGTGGCTGAAGATTGTGTTTATCCTGAGCCAGGGGAATATGAGTCTAGGCAGAATGAGATGAGAGGAGAGGAGAGGAGGTGACGTTGTCAAGTGAAAGAACCTGTCTATTTATGAATGGAGTACTTCGATATGGGACTGAGCGTCTGGCCCGGCCCTGGGGCTGCATTACACAACCCTCCTCCTCAACCTGCACTGCAGAACTTTTCTCTGATCTTCACAAACACTCTGACAAAAGTGCCTGAGTCTGCATACACGCCCCGAGTCAGGAGATGGGGGGTGGAGGAGGGGAGAGGGGGGAGGAGGAGGGGTGGGAGCAGTGGAAGGAGGAGGAGTGAATAGTGGTGATGGAGGAGAGAAAGAGAATAAGAGAGAGCAGGTAAGGGGGGGGCAGAGGGATGAGAGAGAGAGAGAGAGAGAGAGAGGTGGCATGCAGCCAACAGACAGGAAAGGAAAAAGTTGTGAAATAGCCAGAGGGACGGGCAGGGAGAAAGAGGTACTGGGGCTCTGCTGAGGAGGAACAAGAACAGCAGCTTTTCCTCCAGTCCGTCTGTCTCTCTACGTAATTGTCTGTCTTTCTGTTTGTCCCCCGTACCCTCACCCCCACACAAACTCCACCCACCCACCTCTCCTCTCTAATTGTCTCTCCTCCTGGCCGGCGCTGCAATGTGGCTGTCTCTGCAGTGAAAGTGCTTGCTGGCGGATTCTCCTTGAGTGAACCCTGACTGTGCGCAGTGAGCGCTTGCCGCTCCACCGTCATCCTGTCCACACTGACTCAGCTGTGCAAGCAGCACTACTGGCTGCAGAGGCAGGTAGGCATGACAAAACTTCAACTGTGCTTACTGTCAAATCATGTTTCCTCTGCCAGCTTTGCCCTGGTTAGCCTTCAGGCAGAGTCACATGTGCAGACACATGCATGCAGGGAACATGCAAACGCACTTCTCATCTGTACTAAAATGAAACTTTTTACTGCACTGTGTGTTTTTATAGTGACTCAGTGTACTGTTGTTAAGATTTCAGGTGATTAACTTTTCCCTCCTTCCCTTCTCTCTCTGTTCCCCCCCTCCTCCTCCTCCTCTGCCCTCTGTCTAACCTACAGTCTCTTCCACAGGAGTGCTGCCGGGGCTGGCAACCAGGCTCACTATATCTCCAGGAACGCTGCAGGTGCAACACTGGGACGTGCCTCATTTGGGGTTCACACACCCAGACAGCTGCTTCCAGATTTAATCCAGTGTAGCAGAGAAGCCACGCTGTGCTAAGGGATATTCTACTAGCTCTCCTGAACCCGGGCTGGATCTTGCAGCACTATTTGTTTTGGAGCAGATCTGGCTGCCATGGAGGTCCGGCGTGTTGGGGTCGAACCCCTGAGGCCGGGCCCTCCACACATAGCCGTCGGCCTGATCTTCTCCGTGCTGTTTGGTAATGTTTGTTTCTATACTGTGCATCACCTGCCTTTGTTTGCTCTGCGATCATTACGCCACAGCTCACACAATAGTGCATCTTCATCTATCTTTTGTTAAAACTTCATATCAGTTTTTCGTGCTCCTTTTTTGAAATACCAAAAGCTTGTGCCCTATATCAGTGTGTATTAGTTTTTGTTCTGCAGAGCAACGATACCGTAGCTTTTCTGACATTGACCTTCATCTGCTTCTGATCTACGCACAGCTGGTTTTAGCTGCAGTTGTATTCATTGTGTTGGTGTGGTTGGTGGATGTTGTGTTTCATCTGTTGAGCAAAATGTACTCATAGTTCTGCTTGGAAACAAAAAGTACTGAGATAAAGTCTGTGTCTGATAGAGCTAAGAATGTTATTGCATTCAAACAGTTTGTTGATATCTGGATCCATTTCAGTTTGGATTGGGATTATGAGTCCACAAAAGGAAAATGTCAGCAGAATGAAGTGACCCTGTGGTGGAAAAGCTGTGTCAGGCACTCCAGGCCCCTGCCATTCAAAGCATATTGTGCTGGACAGCATGCGTATCTGCAGTAATAGAGCAGCAGAGTCACTTGGAGCAGTGTCCAGTAAACCATATTTTGTTGTTGTTGTTGTTTTTATTTGAGTCATAAACTTGTAAACATGTACAGAGTGAAAGAGACCAAAGAGTATTTTGGACTTGGTGACTACCCAACAGGATGTGATACTGTTACAGGTAAATTCACATACTGAGCCTCTTATGTGGATGATGGTGTGGTGGACAAACAGTAAAAGCGTTTAAGTATAAGATGTGAATACAGATTACATTAGGCTTAAATGACACCAGACATCCAGACATCTCAAGTAATGTCTGCACAGGAAAAGCATCCCATTAGAATCCAGTTCCAGTTTCATTGCTGTATTACTCACTTTTCACCTTACTGGAATTTTGTAAACCTACTTGTGGGTGTGGAGCATCAGTGCAGCAAGAGTGCAGCAAACATGGATTAAAAATTTAAAGCTACATAAAACATCATCTGTAAATGATCTATAACATCATGTGTAGGAACTGTTTGCTTGAAAAAACTACATCGAAACATTCCTAGTTTAGTAAAGTCAATAAAATGCATTATTCTTACCTAAATTATTATTCCTACCTTATTTCTCTCTCACAGGTGTTGTCTTTATTTAGAGTAAATGAGAAACACATTTTGGCCACCTCGCAAAAACTTCATGGTGGACTTAATCAGCAGATGCAGGTGGCCTAGTAGCAGAGAGAAAGATACAGTATCTCACATGATAAAATTCATCAGATTCCGAAACACATTATATTCTGGAAAAAAAAAAACCCATTATATTTGTTTTTCACTGTATGCATAAGGGTCAAAACTAGATATGGACTAGAGAGAGACAGTGATTATGACAGCACTGAAGGAGGTATTTACCTGTGAATTAATTCTGACTTAGAACAGACAGTTCTGTAGTGATTGTATGTATTCATAGTTTGATTTCCAACATGAGCTTTTTATGTTCAAAATAGCAGGAACAGATGAATTATTGTCCAGCAAACTGAACTGAATTTTGTTCGACGTTCTTATGTTCATTACATATTTTCTCTCACACTTTTGATCTCTACTGAATTACATCTATTCTTATTTTTTTTGTAACTCTGACATATTCTTTAAAAGTAAGTTCTGTGCATATATTTATACTGTTGGAAGGTTGACATATGTGGGCTAGAAACTGGAGCACCACTGTTCCACTTTTATTTGAAGCACCAAAACTCATAAAACAAACTTTTGAAAACCTAGATAAGAAATAAAAAAGACAGAGTGTACAGCTGGTTACTGATTTAAGGGAGAGAAAAGTTTGTGGGAAACAAAACACAAAAGATCAAGGTTCCTGAAAAATTAATAGACACTGCATTGTTGTATGTTTTGTTCTTAGACTCTTGACAGCAGCTTCAGTAATGACAGTATTGATAGAAACGGGGTTCTCTAATGGAAAGCAAAAATTGTAAAGACACAGAGGTACATGGAGCAGAATTTGGGAGCAACTGAAATTGGATATTGCAAAAATATTGTAAACCAAAATAGAAGCTTAAATGATACTCGAAACTGTGCATGAGGAGAGAAAGAGAAAGGAGGGGTGATGCTGTTGCTGTCTCGTCACTGTTTCTGTTACTGTTTTTGCAAGCTCACTGTGCTGCATTGGACCAGCTGAGGAAAAGATCGGAGAGAGTGAGTTTGCGGGATAGACGAGAGTGAGATGAGAATTAATCAATAGCAGTCCCACATACAGTATGCCCTTCTTTGCTGTGTTGAGCCATGTCAGTTATTCTGAGCAACGTCATTTATCGTGTTTGCTGCAATGGTGCTTGTCAGATGCTGACCTTGAGCATGTCAAGAACAAAGCATAACACAGTGTGCACAAAACAGAGGGTGGCATCATGGGAATGTTAGAAACAGTGCAGAAAATGTCGCAGCTGCTCCTGCAACTATTAATCATATCCATTTGTATGTTAAAAGTATTATGTTTTCTGGTTACAAATCTGCATGCCTGAACTACTGTAGCTCTGCACAGCACCTTATGAGCATGTAGTTTACACCTCACACACTAGATGGAAGCATTAAGCACAAGGTACTTAAATGGTGTAAAAATGTGTCCTTGACCTGCTGAAATTATACACTGCAGCTATTTGCCACCTGTGACCTTGACACATGCCTGAGCACAAAATTCAGCAGTTAAATGGGAAACAGGTCGAATACCTGCTAACTTTACAATTAATGAGGAAAAAGGAAAATAAAAACAATAAAAAAAAAGGTGTGATAGTTTTCCTCACCCATCTTGCTTGGTGGACTTAGATTTAATCAATGTGACTTCCTGTTTAACTGTGGTCCCTGGTGTGCAGCTACAGTTTTCGCAAGGCGCAGCAGATTTTATCCTCTCTTATTCACAGTAATGTCATAGCAAGGACTTTGTGGTGTCATGTTACTCAGGGTTTGACTAACCACTTGCCAATAATAGACATATATTTTAATGTGTTATTAAAATCATGAAAGCATAAAACTTAAATGTTTGATAATGAACACTGTATAGATACCCATTAAATTTAACTATTACATACAGGACTAGTGAGTATGTGAGTATGTTTGTGTACTTACTTTAAAAAAAATATGTTTGAGAAAATGAATTACACGTAACTTTTAACTGTACATTTACCATTACTTTACGCGCTCTCATTGTTCATGTGTAACTGATGAACCAGTCAGACTGACTCACTTGTCAGTGTTTTTAATTTGGACTTTTTCAAGTATAGATACTGTGTAAGGCTTTTTGAATATCCCATATGAAATATTTTGCAAGAAAACAACACCAATTAGTACTCTTTTTTTTTAAATCAGCATAATGAAAATTAAAAGTTAAAGGGGCTATTTGTAAGTTTTTCTAGCACTACATAGCCAACATTAGCATTAACAGTTGTTTACCCACTAGTCTAGAAGAAACGTTGTGAGTTCAGCATCAAAGCATCTAGTTCTAATACTTCCTCCCTTCTATTGAAGTTAGCATGCTAACCAGCTAGCCCCAGCCTGGCCAGTCACTCTTGTAACTCTCCGATATGTTTCCAAAGATGTATCACTGTAGCGTGTCCTGAAGAAGTAGCCACTGCTTCTAACCTCTTATATTGTAAACACAACGATAGCTTAGCCCTTGGCCAATATCCATCACCACCACCTGCTCCCAGCAAGACACCATGTTCGGCAGCAGAAGAAACTCACAAATAGCCCCTTAATGGTTCCAGGATTTCTTCAACCATGACACTTGTTTATTTGTATGTATTTGTTGTTATGTCAGTGTCTGTGAGATAAGCAATATGGCTTTTTTTTAAATCTAAGATGCTGAACTTAAAGGAATAGTTTGACATTTTGGGAATTAGATTTTTTGCTTTCTTGCAGAGAGTTGGGGAAGACCCATTCAGATAAAAAAAAAACTACAGCTACAGACAGCAGGTGGTTAACTTAACACTGTCTGACTGTCTGCTCAGTCTTATCATGTTCTTTTTTCTATTCCCCTTCATCCTCAGGTGTGTGGTCTGCTCAGGGCCTTGAGATGTCTGTGGGGAAGGTTCTCTCCCTCGAGGCAGTGAATGGTAGCACAGTCATGTTGCCTTGCACATACTCGAGTTGTATTGGCATCCACAACCTCTACTTCAACTGGCAGTTTAATGACAACGGCACCATGCACAAGGTAACAGACTTTTGTTGGGGAGAAAATGTTCAGGTTTTGGTAATGTCTAAGTGGTAGTTTTGTGGTGACTGACAGCTTGATGGTCCTATCAGGTGTGTGAGTCAGTGATAGCGTCAGAGGGGGTGGAGCCAGAAGTGAGTATATACCGAGAACGGGTGGAGTTTGTGGGGAAGAACCGTAACAACAACATCTCCATCTTGCTGTGGAACATCACCTTTGAGGACGGAGGCCAGTACACTTGTTTTGGACGCAACCCAAAAGAGAAGGACAAGAACCACAGTGCCACCTTCACCCTAATTGTGGTGGACGAGTGTGAGTGGTCAAAGTCTATGCTGGTAATGTGTTCTCATGTATGTAAGGGCGTGCTCTAATTTAATTTCCTCTCATTATGCATATAAAGGAGTTCAGAAGTATTTGGTAAGTGAGTATTCCTGTTAGTCATTTAGTTGGAAAAGCAGTAGGCATCATTTTTAACACATCCATTCATTTATATGTTGAGGATAAAATTAATAAAGACACACACACAGGGGAGGAAAAATTAACCCAGCACTAGAAAAAACATAAATCCTGAGGTGACAGTAAAAGGTAGTTTGTTACTGTCTAATAAGTCACACACACACACACACACACACAGATACAGATAGGTGGAAATGCTGGTGGTGGATCAGAATTTATAATCCTCCTTTCGTAATTAAGGAAGTATTTGCTTGTTTTAAAGCAAAAAGTAATTGTTATCGTGCATTTTTTGTTCATCAGTTTAAACTGACGCTGCACTGTTTTAATGTAGTACCCATCTTGCAACTGCGTTAATCTGGATTTTTCTCAAACCTTTCCATTACTGACAGTTGCCAGGGTATGAAACAAATTCACCAAATATCAATAAAATGCTTCAGGGAAAGTAGCTTTAAAAGTCTAACAGAACCAAGGGTCATGGGAGATGAGCTCCTAATCATTCTGTGTATATTTTAAATCTGTTTTTGTGTATCAGGCATTAGGAGAAAGCTGCAGCTCTAATCTCATGTACAGGTACTGACTTATATTGAGTTAGAACGCACTGTAACAGAAGAGAAAGCAGATGTGGCTCCCTCACTGCATTGCATTGTGATGTATAAACAGAGATAATTACATTAGAATTATTTTCCATCCTGATTCCTCTGGTCTTTTGTTAATGTCTACAGTGAGGGTGGTGGACAACACACTGACCATCATCATTGCCTCAGCTGTAGGCGGAGCCATTGCATTGTTGATGGGCTTCATGTTGCTCAAGAACTTCACTCTCTTTGTTCTTGCCAAGCTTGAGGAGAAAAAGTAAGTTTTCGCATCCACTTGGGCATTTGCCAGCAATGCAACCATTTCACACTGTTTCATCAGTGTGCATTGTCAGTGCTTGGCAGCATGTTGGGATAGCTCAGACAGTGTACACACTGAAGTAGTTTTTAAATAATGGAGACTTGAAATGTTTCTTTGAGCTGCTGTTTATTTACAGGTCTAACTTCTTCTCTTTTCCTCTAACCCCATCGCAGTAAGGAGTGCCTTGTAACTTCATCAGGGATTGACAACACAGAAAATGGCCTCTCAGGATCCAAAGCTGATTCAAAACCGACACCAAAAAAGAAATGAGAAGGTGCATGTATATAAAAAACAGGAGTGCTCATATTTATATACCTTCTTTGCATATATTTGTATATGCACATGTGTTTGGACACATGCAAATCCATTTTTGTTGAAGCTGGAATCTCAAAAACTCTGCCTAGCTGTGGGAATATATATCTATGTGCACACAATACTACCACATGTGCACGGAGCAGTAAGTGTGCAGATGATATACAACTAAAGAATGCACACATAATTATTTAAAATGTGCACATAATTTACTAATTTACATTTAAAGGATAAGTGTTCCTGCCAGAAACACTGCAACTTGACTTATTTAGGATTAATATTGTATCTTATGTGGCACAGAAATCAGGTGGCCTGCATAGTTTAATTAAGTGAAGGCTTGTTTATAATCAGTAAACCATGTGTCTCTGGTCGATGGTTTCTTTTTGAACTCATTAGATGAAAACCAAATTATATGCACATTTTATTAAATTATGGGAATGTTTTATTTATAGTATTGATTACTAAAATGGGTAACACAGTTGAATGTCATTGCACAGCTGTGCACTGTTTAAAGTACTTTGTTGCCATGATATATCAGTTGTCTGTTGCCACAGCCAGAGTACATTAAATTACTAATCTTTGTTTAAGTGCTTGAAAGAGGAAAATAATGCAGTGGGCTGAATCCTTCAACTAACAACAAATTCACAGTAGTCCTTCAGTGACATGGTGAACTTAATCAAAGTCAGTATTTGATTTTGAAATTACAGTAACGTCCTATAATTTCAAGCCGTTTCATTTGACAGATCTATTGATCCATTTGTAGCTACTTTCCAGAAAAAAAAACACCCACTAAATGTTCTGATTTATTGAAACAGCTGTAGTAAAACAAAGGGTGATTTAAGAACTACTAGCACAAATGGCTGCATTGGCTAAATACTGTAGGATTCAGTCCAGTTCTTCATCTTGTACCTTCTCTTTGCTTGATATAAACACAGGTGCCTGTTAGTGCTTCTATGCTCCTCTGCCAGCGAGGACGACTACATATTGCAACACAGTTTATAAAACTCTGCAGACAGTAATAATACAATAAGCTTCTGAACTGAAATGATAGACAATCCCTTGAACCCACCACCCCCACCGCCACCCTCTAGAAAAAAAAAGAATGACCCTCTGATGATGCTGCTTTTAAGAAAAATAATCAATGCATTTTTAGCATGTGCAACATGGGGCAGATTTTAGACACAGTGCTTGAAAACAGACATGCATACTTTCTGGAAAAACATGTTCTAATATATTAACATTGGTAGCGTCAGCGCTGAGGTTAACTGTTAATCCCATTTTATGCCATGCTACTTTCATTGTGCTAACCCTGGCTAAGGCTAAGCACTAATTGGTGATATGGACCTGGATTCTGTATGCCTGGATCAGGCTCTACATATTCCCTTTGCTTAGTATGTGCCTCTTCATGGAAATGGCTTGTCTTTCCTGAGCACTGACAAACGTGCATTTGGTCTGTGTTTTACTCTCCTTTAAATAAGTAATTTCTACCTGCTGCACTGCAGTGAAAAAGCTAAACCTGGTTGCCCTGCCCATCCATACAGTAACTGATCCATAAATTCATAGTTATATGGTCATGGGCTCAGGTCTCAGACAGCAGGCAAGAGTAGGGGGGCTGTAGTTCAGGTATAATCCCTGCTCAAGCAGGAAATAAAGAGAAGTGATGCTCTCAGTGTAGCCACTGACTGTGCCAAACAGGAAAGATTCCCACTGAGTGTCACAACAGGAGATGAATGTATCAAACTTCAAACAGTGAAATGTAATTTTAAGCTGTATTTACAATCTACATCAGTTGCACATTCGAGACACTGAATGTCTGGCTTTAAAAAGAAATACCTCTGGAGAGATGTGTGGGTAAACACTGTGTCAGGTCAGATATAAATGTACCTCCCCAGTCGCAACAGGTGTTAAATGAAGTGTACTGTACAGTAAAGTGTGAATTTCAATAATAATGTGCCTCCAGTCTTTAATCACTGGTTTGAAGCAATATATTAAAATGGGAGTGTGCTGGGCACTTTAAAAAGTTGTATATGTTTTTTGTACGTTTTATTCCAAATCAGTGTTGGTTTGTTGCATTGTTCATCCAAATGAGATGAAGAGAAACCAAACAGTAAACATGAGGAAAGAGTAAGACGCTCAGGTTTCTTAGGGTCCCATGAAATGATGTTGTCAGTTACTCTATGTGATGTGTTTGTTGTTGAAACAGTGTTAGATGGCGAGGGATCAATCAATTTCCAGTCTTTATGCTAAGTCTAAGCTAACTGTCTCCTGGCTGTAGCTTTTTATGCAGCATACAGCCCCATGAGAAGTGTCAATCTTCTCGTCTAACTCTAGGTGATGAAAGCGAATAAATGTATTTCCCAAAACTAAATATAAACCAGTGGACCATTAGTTATGAACAGAAGGACTGATTTGGTAGGATTGGCTGAAAGGCAAAAGAAAAACAACTTTTAACAATTTCATCATCTCATTTCATGGGATCTTTTAGAAAGATATTGCAGGTACACAAGGTGCAAAAAATATGGGTAATATACATTTGTCATATGTGTGTTATTTTGCTTTAAAGAGAAAATCCACCCTTGAGCAGGGCTATGAATTGTATTATCAAGAAATCTGGTCTTAACTTTTAGGCTGTTGTTGTGACTTTGGAACAATGAGGACACATTTTTTGCAGGATCATAAAATCAGATAGTTTAAATGCAATAATTTAATTTAGCTGTGAAGAGTGGGTTTTCTCTGACTAATCTTTTGCCAGTTGTTGTCTAATTAGTGAAAAGGTGATTTGTTTAAGTCACCATCTCACTGAATCAATCAAAACTTTAGGCTCATGTTGAGACTGTCAGTGAGGACTTTATGATGACAAGCACCTCTATGCAAATCACAACAGAAGTGAATCACAGTGTCACCTTTGAGTTACCATCACAGTTCTGTAAGCAATACAACTGTGGGAGATGTCCTGGATCAGGGAGTTGTGATGATGAGACGCAGGGTGAATGGGGAGCATCAAGAGAGGAGCACAGGGTGGACTGGAGCCCCTGTACTCGTTCAGGCCCTGCAGAGCGTGTAGACTCACCAAGTCATACTCCACTGCTGCTCTTTGCACACAAATACTGTATACAGCTATAATGCTCTGGCTTGCCTTCTAATGATGTTCCCGTGTTCAACCTGACATTCATGCATATCAGCTCTTGATCTCTTTATTATAGAAATATGAAATCTAATAAAGGTTTTGAATAAAATCTGTCCTGTCTTGCTGTTTACGTCTGAAGGAGTACAACAGTAGATCTTTGACAGCACTGCCTCCTGTTGGGCAGATGGAGGAAGAGCAGAGAAATAATGGAGATTTAAAAAAGGGCCATTTCACTGATATTGACATGCAAAGATCAGTTTTCTAGTCATTGGATGTACTACTGTGAGGTGAAGTACAGACTGTGAGAGTAGTTGTATGAAAATGTGGCTGTGGAGGACTTCTGGAGTTTGACCAACAACTAAAAGTCAGGATATGTATCTTCCTTTATAAATCTCTCTAACCAACACTGAAGTATCCCTACAGTGTAATAAATCCTTATTCATGAAATTAAACCCTATTTGTTTTGATTGGTTTGGTTTTTTGTCAAATACCCATTCATTGAATTTACATTCTTCGATATTGTAGTTATCATTGTTTGTGGCAGACTCTGCCACTCCTTGGCTGTAGTATTAAGCCAGGTTTACTTTGTTTAATCTTGCATGGCTGTTGCATCAATCAGATATGTAGCTGTCTGTTGTGTGAGTCTTCTGCTCTCCACCCTGATCAACCTCTATCTTGATTCTGTTGTGCCAACTTTGCTCACTAGATGTCTCTATTTTGTAATTCCAAACAAAGCATCATATATTATAAACTTTTGAAATTGCAAAAACTGAACTCTTCAGTCATTCTTCGTCATTCTTATTATTATCAATGCAGTTACCTCACAGAAGACATTTTCCTAAGGCAAAGCTATCTTCTGGGAAATTCTCTCTTATAATTCACTGAAGCTGCTGTGAAACACTGCAACTACAAAATGCCAAAGTGCCACTTTGATAAACATAATCTCATCTACATCTACAAGGTCAAATAACACTAAATCATTGTGCTGAAATGTGAAAAAATGGGCCCACTTGTATGTTTATTGTAAATTCAACCAGCAGATGTCAGCAGTGACCTGCATGAGGAGCCAGAAGCCGAACCTCAGGTCAGATCAGATCGCAGAAGACAAGCAGTGAGAGGAGGAGACGAGGTGCTGCTTAGCTTTTCTCAAAGTTGGTGAAGTTCAAAGACAGCCAAAGTTTCAGTGAGTGACCTCTGACCCCTGAGCATCATACACATATTTACATTTTGCCACCTCTACCTTACAAATGCTATTGAGGCCATTCTGTTCTTTAAGTGAGGACTGAATGAGAAACTTTTACTCCCATGTGATTCTGATCATTATCTGACTTATGAAAAGGTTAAATATAAAAGGATGAATATAAAGGGAATTTTAAATAGTTTCACAGTTTATTGTATGGTAATGAAATATATGTACACCACAGAAACACACACCTAGGGTGTAAATTTAATCATTTCTGTTAGTCGTCTTAAAGGAAGATATGCCTCTAAAATGGATATGACTCTGATTCACAGTTGTTGACCTGTTGTGTAACATGTTAATATGTCTGAGGCATATGAATGAAATACATGTTAATTCTATAAATAATAATAATAATAATAATAATAATAATAATAATAATAATGATGATGATGAAGAGAAAGCTGTGGCAGAGACACTCCATTTGTCAAGTCAGCCAACTTTTCTCGCAAAATTCCACTAAATGAACTTAAATGCCCTTCTCACAATGAAATCATTCCATCATGGTTTTGTTTTACTGGTCTTTCTGTGCTCGGGATTGGTGCAGAACAATTGGATTTGAAGCGGCTGTGGCAGAAGAGGATCACTTTTCAGCTCCACCACTGGCATATCCACAGTGACTTTAAATATTCCATGAACTGGGAGTGCTCCGTTAATTTATGCTCATGCAGCGGAGCTTTTCACACCAGAAAGCAACTGCAAAATGGGAGACAAGCAGACTGGAAAGTTGTTCACTGTCCTTCAGAAATTCACCAATATCTTCTGTAATTGGTTTGATTAACCTGCTGTGTGTGTGTGTGTGTGTGTGTGTGTGTGTGTGTGTTTGTTTGTTTTTTTTTTTTTTTACCTGCCGTGTGGAAGTGTCATGCCCCACACCCCGCTACTCTCTTTCTCTCTCCTCCTCTATCTGCAGTGCATTTCTGTGCGCAAATGTCTACGCACGTTTAATGGCTCCGAAAGACAAAGAAAAACAGTTACTACTCTGTGGTGTAGCTCCACGTCCCTGCGCTTAAAGCCCAAACTCAGAGGAGAAGATTTTAACATATTTTTACAGCCTGAGCGGCAGAGTGAGCGGCTTTTGTAGCTCCATATTGCGCAAAGAAACGCGGTCATCAGGGGCGCACAGGTGGGTGCGCTCTCCAAGGTGCCAACAGATTTGTCTGCGCAGCTCTGCCGCTTTCACAACACCGGGCAATTTGGACACAACTGGCCCCCCCACCCCAAAAAAAAAAAAAAAAAAATCCCCACGGTTCAACTCAAACCAACCCTCGACTTTGCCGTGACCCGTCGTTCCGCGGTGTTTGATGAGTGTATGGAGGATGGATTTGTATGCACGGTAGTCTTGAGAGGAGAAGAGAGGAGGGGACATGGGCGGGGCTGAGGCGCCTCTCATTTCCCCTCCATGCTTAGCGGGGCAGCAGGGCTGGAGAGACCTCCGGGGAGCACAGTCGCCAGTCCAGCACGGAGACCCGCCTGGCCAAAAAACCGCGCCTCACACTTGCCAGGATTGCCAGATATTCCTGAAAAATATACCTGCTATTTATGGCATGTGGCTTGTAACTTTACTCCTGCTGTACTCTCTCCAAGAAGGTAAGAGAAAAAGAAATGCTTGCAATATTTAACACACCCTGCAGGACTGAGTGCTTTTAAGTTGAATGAAAAGTCATAATGGGAATTATTATTCATTTGTAGCTTTGAATGATGTGTGCGGCGTGTGCTTTGGTGTATCATTGGGTGCCTTGTTGTGAGGAATCGGTTGAAATTAATTCTTGAAATAAAAATGTATTCAAACCTGCTGTAGCTGAACAGGTAGAAATATTGTGCAAGTAAAGGTGTGAAGTGATTTTTTTTTTTTTTTTACCTGGGTGTTCTGTGGTTTAATGCAGCGGCCCTTGATGCCTCAGATGGTGCTGATAGCACGGATTGTTTTCGCATTACCAACTCCAGTTATGAATATGTAAAATGGCTGAATAGGGAGAATGAGGTGCAAATACAGAGGGAGGGTGAGAGACAAATGAAAACATGTATCGGCCTTCAGTTATACCAATTGATTACCAATTTTAGAACAAATTCACTCAGAAATTGCACACTCCTGCAAAGTTTTCAGGGGGGATGCTTGTGATTTTTTCATATCTTGATGCTCTCATTGTGTAGCCTTTTGCTAATTGCAGCTGTTTTGATGGACTGTATTTGGCACAAGCGCTCCATTCCACAGAGATGCTCTCATTTTTTTAGGGATGAGATTTTAAAGGTTTCTAATTCTTGTTCCGTGTAATGACAAATTGGTGCCATTTTAAATTAGATGTTAAATAAAAGGCACTTTTTCCCCCTCTTCACAGCGGCCTTATTAGTTTAATAGGTCTACACCCACATAAAGGCCATAATTAGTGCATTCAGATTTCTCCTCCTTATTTAATTCATTTGGTCTTTTCATTTTTTTTTTCTTTTTGTTCTGGTTTGTTTTTAAATGTAAAAGGCAGTGTATTTGTTTAAATGGATTCATTTTTTTCTTCCTTGTTCAGTATATGCAGCAAATCCCTGACCCTATTGCAAAGTTGATCTTCTGCTATTACAGTGCATTATAATAATCCTGAGCAAATCTGCGTCGAAAATAACAGAAATTCAACACTATCTCCACATGAGAGCTTTTTCTAGGCCTTTGTGTATAGCCTGCCTGTTTGGAGCCATGTTTACATATTGTTTTGTCCTCATTAGCACACAGGCCCTTCGAAGGTGCGAATTTATTTACCAAAAAAAAAAAAAAAAAAAAGTCTGGGATACGGTGGATTGGCTAGAGAGGGGAAATATGTCTGTTCTCAATGCAAAGGAGCTGATTAAAATAGGCCATTAACCTCGGTGCATTTGCCATTTTAAGTTCTAACATTGTATCAGCTTCAGCTTCTTCTTCTTTTTTCTTTCTTTTAAAAAAATTATCAGTGTGTGCTGCCTCTGTCCGTTTTCCTTGTGTTTCACTCAACTCTATAAAATTCGCTGCATTCGTCGGATGCTTGCTGCTGATTTATCGCAGTAATTCAGGATGTGACTTTAGAGCCTCTCCGGGTTCTGCGGAATCATATTAATATGTGCAAATTTATTTCACCAAATGAGAAACTCCAGGGGCGTGGGTGCAGATTATAGACTTGCCCGGTCATGTTCCTCACTAATAGCGCACCTGGACCCCGCGGACGTCTTCGCGCGTGCGCCACGGCTCGCGCCTCTCTCTCTCTCTCTGTGTGTGTGTGTGTGTGTGTGTATTGGCGGGTGCGCGGTGAAGGGGAAGTGACGGGGACACCCCTCCTGGTTTTGTTGCTAAATGTTGGACACTTTAGGCTGTTATTTCTGCGGGAGTTAAACCGGAAGTTTATTTATTCATTGATTTATTTATTCACAGGATTCTTTGCGTGAAAAAAAAAAAACGCAGGAGCAATGTTAAAAACAAATGTTGCTAAATTATGTCAGACACTCAGCTTTAGGAGGCAGTCACGGTGTAGGGTAATTCACGGATCTTGAAAGAAAAAAATGTTTGAAAGAGAACAATTAATCAATCAGAGCAAAATGTATACAATTTTCTTTCAGTAACTTAAAATATTAGCCATGATTAAAGGAGGGTTTAATTGTGATTTTTAATTGGTGATTTGAAAACAAAAACTTGGGCTTTCTTCTAGCTATCATTCTAAATTAATTAAACTAATTAATTAGCAGTGAATAAAATCAAGTTTGATATTTTCAGGCCTGCTGTGGGCCTATTTAAAACTTTAAATGTAGCGGCTAATTAATTAAATGAAAATTTTAAAAAATATTTTTTTTATTCAAGGTGTGTAAAGCAATAAGATGATCCCTCACCCTGGCACACTCTCCTCGACACTGTTTGCCCCCTTACAAAAAGAAATATGCAAAAAATCTCCCACCCCTTCCCCCTCCAGTCCAATTCCCTGTGCTGCCTTTACAAGGCTGCACAATTAAAGCTGCAGTCTGAGCTATGGGCACCTCTCAGTGACAGAACTGTGTGGTCCACAGGGGTGCCAATCATTACTCAGACAGGGCACAGGCCTCCGTTTTTTCACCAGCTCAAACCTGGTATTATTTAATTTTACATTTAAAGATGCAAAAACACCCATTTAAAGTCAGATTAAAGCAGAAATAACCAGATCATGGTGTTATGTTGGTTGTAATCTCTGAGGGGCTCAGGTGTATGATACCGATTCTTGATATTTGAAATATGGAGACAAAAAATTAACAAATGTCTCATAAACTGACTGTTGCTGGCCAAGGACTGATGACTGATCGAACAACTTGACTTACATCTCTCACACTTTTACCTCTAAAATCCAGCAGTTAAATATTATTTAACAACACAAATGTCTGCTGTCTGTCACCAATTAACAAATAAAAAATATCTGCAATCAAATTTTGATCCATGTTGTTGTCAGATGGTGGGTAAAGTGTGCTGGTACATCAGCAGGGAAACGGAGCTCATTGCACTTCCCAGCTCACCAATAGGATGTCACAGCTCTGTCACTGGTGTCCCTACTCTCCCATTGGTCCTTAAATCTACCATAAATCCTAATGAGATTTTGAAGTTGAACTAATCAGTAAAAACAACAGCAGCAAAAAAAAAAAAAAAAAAAAAAAAAAAAAAAACGATGCAAACGAACACCGTCGACAGTAAAAAATTATTTTTTTTCCAGCAGGAACTCGGTGTAACACCACACTGATGCTAAATTGAGCCAGACCTCCTCCAAATTTTATTGGACGCTGGATCTGCACATTTTCGGAGGGAGGGTGCGTTCAGCAAATGTCAAATCTCTGAAGCAAGTAGTTGTTTTTGTTGGATCTCTCTCTCTCTCCCTCTCTCTCTACCTCCATCTCTCTCTCCATCTCTTCCCTCCCTCCCTCCATCGCTTCCTCTAGCAGTAACTCCCCTCCCTCTCTCTCCCTCATCACTAGGCAGAATTAAAGGTTGGGGGAGGGGCAGTTTATGCAGACTGTGCTGGGACTTGTGATCCACAGATTTGATATTCACATTAAGAGAGAAACTGGCTGCTTTGATGTGAGGGGGAGCAGGTCCCAGGGGACTGCTGAAGTAGCACACTTTTTTTTTTTTTTACTGACACAGCACAGGCTGGGAGGTGGGGGGGGGGGTCTGTTTGGTGGTGGTGTTGGTGGTGGGTGGGGTGGGGTGAGGAACAGATTGTTGGGGATAGGGGGTACAAAAATACAGTGGGTGGGGAGCGGCGATACCCCTTCTCTGATTAGATGTAACCCCAACACACACACACACACCCCATCCCCAACCTCCACCTACCACCTACTTAAGACAGACCCCTGAGGATTATCCATAAACTCACACCTATCTTTGTAACCCCCGCATGCCACCAATATTCAATTCACACCCCTCCTTTACAGTGCGTCTCCTTCCTTTTCTCTGCTGCTTTATGTTTCCACAAACCCCCACCCCCTGATCAAAAACACAACTTGCAACTTTCTACCCCCCCCCCCCCAAAAAAAAAAAGGGAAGGGAGACGGAGAGATGGAAGGACAGGATGGAAGTGAACACAGGAGTTAGAGTCTGGTTGGGGAGCTGTTTCCAAAATAGCACGCACTGAAGGAGAGGAGGAGACAGAAGGTTTTTATTTTTATTTATTTTTTATTTTTTGACAGATCATGAGGCTGCTGTGCCTCATGTCGTGTCTCCGGCGGATTGAAACCTACAGTTGACCTTTTACCACACGCAACGATTCATTCGTCATTAACTCAAATAAAGTTGAGAAGCTGTGAAAATTATTTTATCATATCAGAGATGGGAAGATGGGTGAGAGGAAGAGGAAGAACATGTGGAGGTATGATACCTCTGGTTAGGCACAGGGAGCTCCGGGTGTGAGAAAGTGTATGTGAAACACTGGAGATTCTGGGGTTTGTTTACCTCCTCATCACAATACAGTTTTGAGCATCTAGAGAGTGTGTGTGTGTGTGTGTGTACACTCCTGTGCACGCTCGCATCCTGGAGAGGCGTAGATCAGCTGCATTATGCATGATGAAACCTTGCATAGGTTATGACTTCTGCCGTGCTGACATACATATTCATGCGTGGCTCTCTGGCAGGATGTATAAAATAGAGGCTGCAACTCTTGACAGCCCTAAGCTTTAAGCTCCAGCAACGGCGTCAGTGCTCCAACACCTTCCAGCGAGGGCTGTTTTTCTCTCTGGTGCTGAGTCTGAACGAGGTTGATGAAGCCTCCTGGGTGTAGGTGAGCTGCAGCAGTGGCGGCAGCAGCAGCAGTAACACGGGAACCCCACAGCTTTGGTCAGTACTGCTATGAGGGTACCGACCGTCCACATGCTGCTGGGGTTGGATCTCTGTGACCACGCGTCACTGAGAGAGGTGGTGTCACTGAAATGAACTGGGGCACCAACCATGTGTGTGGGATATAGTTGTCTCAACCTGTTAAAGCCCATCTGCAGGTTTCATATATTAGATAAATCAGCATACATCAATGTGGAAATGAAACAATCCATTCATCTTCCAACCATTTTGACCATCACTTAATCATTTCAGTCATTTTCCAACCATATTCTGTGTAATGTCTTTGGGTTTGGATTGTGCACTGCCTTAGATTAATGTGATCTGATGGATTTTAACATAACAGCAACAAGGAGAGGGTATTTTTACTGTTTAAATTCCACATTATTTTTTCTTAATTTGGTGTAACTGCAATAACTTTACTTCAATATATCTGTATATGTTTATATATGTTTTACCAGTTCAGACAGTCTGGGAGCTTGCTGGTTTGACAGGATGCACTGTCATAACTAAAATAAAAACACATCTTCTTGTTGAGGATGCACCGTTCCATGGTACACTAGAGGCATGCTGTACATTAGGGTTAGTGCATTAACTTTCCTTCATCTTTGACTAACATTTCTGTTTGGATTCAGTCTTGACAAACCATGAGAAAGATATGTTCACCGTGTCACCTCACTGTTTGTGGCATTTTGTGTTCTCACCACAGAAGCTGTCTGCACAGGTTGACACAGGTGGTATATAATGTTTCATCTGCTGTTTTTAAACGGATTGGAAACTCTGCCAGTCCGGCAAAAAAAAAAAAAAAGAAAGAAAACAGAACCGTGCCAGCTGAGTTTTGGAGCGCACCCAGTGTGGCGCACCAGTGACGCTGTGTCTGACCACACCTAACCACTCCGCAGTTTTTCACCCTGTCACTGACTGGCATGTCAGTCACTTATACACAGTTTCTCCTACAATGTATATACACTTAGAGGAACACTGTCTGTATAGGCAGCTTGCCTGTACTGTTTTTTTTTTTTTTTTTATCTCCATGTAGTTTAAGTTATATTTGGCCACTTCACCTGCTTTTTTTTTTTTTTTTTTTTTGGTTTGTTTTTGCAACTTGCAAACATCTGAGACAGTGTGACAGCATTTGGGGCTCAGTGACATAAAGTTTCTAAATTTAGATTGTTCAGTGGGTCACTGTTGTTAGGTTAAATTGCTGCATTGTTTTTTATTCAGTCACAGCTTTCAAGTGCCAGCGCCACCATGGCAACCCACTCTGTCTCCTCCTAGTGTGACTGAGCGCTGAGAGCTGCTTTTGGAGTGTGCGTGTGTGTTTATGTGTATGCGTGTGTGTGTGTGTTGGTTGAGTGCGTGTGTAGTTCGCCTGGTTTTGACAGGCTCTGAGTGGTGGGAGTTTGTACTGATCCCTTTTCTATTCCACTTCCCACTCCATCAGTCCCAGTGCTCCAGAGCCCCCACCCAGTGCCTGGGCCCCCAGGCCATATAATCTACTGTATGAGAGGTTCTCCTGCTGCCCAGCCCCCTTTGCGCTCTCAGGGTGACCCCCTCACTCCTCCACTTTAGTCCTGTCCCCCCATTGGGAGATTATAGATATTGCAATCTTTAATATGGGCTTTATGCTCAGGGGCCATTATCAGTAATCTGCAGAGGGGAGGGAGTCTGACCTGGTTTTTGCAGCCCACCACCGGACTGCCAGACACATTTTTATATACCATCTGTAACATGCCGCCCAGCTTTATCAATCTCTGGTCTAGGGACAGCAGCACCTCTTTGGAAGGAGGCTGGAATTGTTTACAAAACGCAGGGGATGGAAGAGACAGTTGCGTCTTTCTTCGATCTGGTGCACTGAGCTTGTTGCCAGCACAGTGACACTGTTGATGTGTAATGATTGATTCTGCCTGGGCTGTATTTGTTAATGCTTTTATGTCGCCATCACCAGCTTAAGGCCACGCTTCATTAGAGAAATGGCCAAAACAAAGTCTAAATGTTTTTGGGCGGGCTGACAAAAGAAATCCACTGGATGATCAGACACTATGTTTGTTTTCAAACTTTAAACAAAATTTTGTGTTTGGGTTTAGTGCTTTCAGATGGGCTCAGCACAATATCACACTGTCACTTAATACCCACTGTTTGAACACATGCTTTTGATTGTCACGACTATTTTGTTTATTGTGCTATGTGCATAATAATGTGAGCAACAGGAAGATTTCTCCATTATCCTGTTTCTGTGTTTCAAATCAACTTTACAGCATGATTTTGTGATTATGTGATTGTGATCCTGGTACAGCTCAACTGCCATTATAAAGAGGTAGTTAATGATGATGAGTAAAGTTATAATCAAGATAAGTGTTGAAACTTCTGTCTGCACACACTGAGGCTGTCTGTTCCTCAGCATCAGAAAACATTATGACTTTTTTGAGCACTGAGTGCAGACAGGGAGCAGCTATGATTGGTGTGCAGAATGTTACCTGCAGTGATGCTATTTAAAGTGAGCTAAACAATTAGCTGGTGTTGTGACAAAGTGTTGCTTGTTTGTCACTTCCTACATTCCTACAAGAACAGACTCAGAAAAGTCTGACAGACAACAGATGATGTGGACCACAGAGGAATCAAAACCCTGTGTGTTGTTTTTAGCAGAAATGATTTATCGAATAGTTGATTGACAGAAAAATAGCCGTCTGTTTGGTAATCAGTTAATTAATTACTTAATTTTTCAATGGCAAATATTGAATTGAGAATTGAGATGAAATTGAAACCTTTCAGTTTTGGAGAATCAGTTAGACAAAACAAGCAATCTGATGATTGGGTTCACTTTGGGTTTTAGGAAACTGTGAAAGGTATTTTCTGACATTTTGTAGACCAAAAAACAATATCCAGATTAATCAATTAATTAACACAGAAAACAATAATTAGCTGCAGCACTAGTGTATATATCATAAATACATACTGTATTAACTTATTATGTGTTATACAATTTGTAGGCGTTCTGTCCTAAAACAAAAAACAAAAGTAAAAACAAAAAATGACATGTTTTACACATCTGAGTCCCTGACCTTTGACTATTTTGTTAAAAGATATTGTTACATTATCAAATGTCAGTGAAAACAAATAAGTAATTCAACAGTAAATCATCAAATTGAATGTAATTTGATAAATCAAAAATGTCATATCATTATATCCAACTCTAACATTGCCTTTATTTTAATCAACTTTATGCTTTAAATACTGACAAAATCCTAATTTCATCAGTGTCTGTCAGCATCTTGACGTTTTAAAGACAGGGTGAACATGTGGTGGGATGGTGTGTATTAGATGACATAATTTAGAATCGGTGGTGGTTAACATTCACATCTGTCCGTCAGCGGTGTCCCCCCACTTATTTCTCCTCTAATCTTTCCTATAATGACCCCAAATTTGAGACCCCCCCGTCCTCTTCTCACTCTCCTTTCTCAACTGGAGCTGTATGTGTTTAATCTGAATGCCAGTGAAGAATATTCCTGTATGTGTGTGTGTGTGTGTGTGTTTGTGTTTGTGACCATGCGTGTGTGTGTGTTAAATATGTAAGGAGATTAAATAGACTTAAATCTCTGCGTCTGGCATAGAAATTCCAATCACATAACCTATCAGCGTGTTCCCTCTCTTCTCTCTCGCTCTGTCTTTGTTTGTGTATGTGTGCACACACTGTACGAAGGTAACAGGCTCCTCCCCCCACCACCACCACCAACCCCCCCCCCCCCCCCCCCCCCCCCCCCCTCCGATCCACCTAAACCACCACAGGCTTTAGCCCAAATCCCTGGCTTTCTGCATCACATGACTGATGTTTGCAGCTGGACATTTGACATACATTTGTTATGATTATTTTGCAACACATTTGAAGGACATTTCCATTCTGTCTGTCTTTGTCCATTTATACGATGCTGATTATTTCAAATGAATGGCGATGGAATCCTGTTAGGTTATTTTTGTATTTCTGCATGTTTACACAGTGTATACAAGGCATAACAGGTGCTCATTGTTGGCCTCTCACCCCCGCCTCGGCCTGCTAAGTGATATTGTATTGTCTGTTTGCCCCCGCAGTACACAGTGAGGATGTGGGCTCTACCAGGCTGTACTTTGTGAATGCCTCCCTGCAGAGGGTAACCTACTCCAGCTCGGTGGGGGTGTCCCTGCCCTGTCCAGCAGGGGGCACCCCCAGTGCCATACTGCGCTGGTACCTGGCCACCGGCGACGACATCTACGACGTGCCCCACATCCGCCACGTGCACGCCAATGGCACCCTACAACTGTACCCCTTCTCGCCCTCCGCCTACAACAGCTACATCCACGACAACGACTACTTCTGCACTGCCGAAAACCAGGCCGGCAAGATCCGCAGCCCCAACATCCGCATCAAAGCTGGTGAGTTGGACAGACAGTCGGGGAGGGAATGGACCTTAGAACACAGAAAGACTGAGGGATTTGAAGGATGGAGCCCAACATGATGAGGAATGGAGCAAAAAGAGGCAGTGGTGAAAGCATAAAGTAGAGCAGATGTGATTGGCAGCTGCAAAAAGCCCAACCCACCCACACACACACACACACACACACACACACACAGAAGCACCTGCCCTAAAATAGCCCGTCTCGACCTGAACACAGATTGACCTAGAACACAGTCTACAGAGAGAACATCTGCATCACATACTACACCAGGCCTCGGCCTTCACTCACACCTATTTGACTGAGCTGGTGATGAACCACTGCACTTTACACTCACATAACCCCCCTTCAGCTTCATCTACAGCACGACGCCATCTGGTAGGATGAAATCCAAAATACAGACCCTACAGTACTTAGAGTTAAGTAGCAATTCCAATGTGATTTTTTTTAGATGATATAACAAGATCAGATAAGGAGGAGAAAGTGTGACAATAGGTTATATCACTTTACTGGCTCATCCTCATTGACAGTCCTTCACTTTAGAAAAGGTCAGTACAACCTGGTACAAAGCCACCGGGAGCTTCACAGCCACTTTGATATTTTTTTAAGCAATGCCTTTTAAAGTTTTGCAAGGTGTGAAAAGTAAATCACCACCTCACATTGAGGAGATGTTGTCTTAAGCAACAGTGACCAAAACATCCCAGGTCTCTTTTTGAAACTATAAGTGATTTATTTGGTATCTCCAGAAGAAACTGATTATTTTCAGTTGTATTAGAATAAAGAATCAACCAATAAACACTAGCAGAGATTGTAGGTAGTCTATTTTTGGAAATTTTGACCAGAAGCCGCCTCTGTTGCCATCATATTCTCTTTTCTGTCCTCCTTCTCCTCCCTGCTCCCTCGTTCTTC
This sequence comes from Lates calcarifer, assembly GCF_001640805.2. Taxonomy (NCBI): domain Eukaryota; kingdom Metazoa; phylum Chordata; class Actinopteri; family Centropomidae; genus Lates; species Lates calcarifer. Next base: position 11,666,661 of record NC_066852.1, read on the forward strand.
AAACTGTCCTCTTGTGCCAGACTAAATATAGCCACAGCACACTTCTTTAATTATCTCTCATTAACAAACCTAATTGGTGCTTTCCATTGATTAGACCGCGTGTGGCTGCTTTAATAAGCGAAACCTCATCTAAAGTAGTAATAGTACTTCTGTGGGTTTGGGTTTCCTTCAGCTCTTCAACAAGCAGAGATACATGGAGAAGAAAGTGAAATTTAGCCAGGGAACAGTTGCATCAAACTGCAGCTGGAACAAAGCTACAGCTGGGCAATATATAGTTACACTGCATCTATTCCCCCTCTTCCTATCCCATCGTTCATTCAGGCCAGTTGGTCCCTCCCCCTTCCCTCCTGCCATCAACATCTGTTTTCATATTCTGCCTCCCAACACAGACTTGAACTAATACTCATATTCATTCTAATAATACAAGCGCCAAGTTGAGGATTTGAGCCAGGACCCTGAGCTGCATGCCAGCCGGTTGCTGCCTTCATTCCCACATGACCCAAAAGCCCGGCCTCAGGAGACGAGGGATTAGCATGGACCAAACATCCTGCAGCCAGCGGCCTCTGTTGAGCCCTGACAGGTTATGGTCAAACAGGATGTGGACATTTTTATTTAGGGACAGGGGCAGTAATTGACGAGGGGTCGCATTTGAATCAGCTTCACTGCTTCACGGCCAAAAGCGACATCTAAACAAATTTGCGTCAGTGGTGGTTCATTCCATATTATTTCAAACCAGCTCAATAGATCTGTTTCATTCTACTCATCTATTCAAAGAAGATGTAAATTTCCCTGCACTTGCATGTGTGTCCCTCTTGCAGCAGGAATGTATGCATACTGTCATCGTGTCTGTTACCAGGGAAGGGATTCCGAACCAGTTTCTTAGCAACCTTCGGATACGTCCTAGCTTTCATGTGATTTTGCTAATGAGTCCCCGCTCATTCAACAGAGTGTAAAATATTGCATGAACCTGCATAAACGGAAGCAGTGATATAACCCTTCAGTTTACTCTGAATGTGCTGCTGTGACTCTGTTGTCTCCTCATGAAGTTCTGCTCAAAAAACAGTAGACAAGTGTTTTCATAATGATGCCATGCCAAAGCTAGAAAATAATTTCCATGATTATCCTGCTTAATGGCGGCTTGTACCATTTATGGTGAAAGCAGTGGCAGGATTAGAAGAGTTCAGACAATACACAAGAGTAGGCCAGTAATTTCCAATGAATACATGTGGAGAGCTGTGGTAATTGATGAAAGGGTGTTTTGCTCTGGAGTGTTAATGTGTTGTTTTTGATGATTTAAACAGGAGTAGATTATTGTTTTTGTGTACATGCTCACATTGTGATGAGATCACCATGATGTTTATCCATTGTCAACACATCCTCTGCATAGACGATGAAAGATATTTTGTGTAGTTACTTAATATCTTCCAAGTTTGACATTTGTCATTATAAAAAAAATTCTAGATTTTATTGTTTCTGGCTCCTCAACCAGGAAAATAATCTTATCATACATGTCAGCTGTCTTAATTTTGGTTGTGTGTCTGTGTAGTTTTCAGGGAGCCCTACACCGTGCGGGTGGCAGACCAGCGCTCGATGCGGGGCAACGTAGCTGTGTTCAAGTGCCTCATCCCCGCTGCCGTGCAGGAGTACGTCAGCGTCGTGTCCTGGGAGAGAGACACTGTTTCCATTGTCCCAGGTAAGATGTCACATGAATGAATTTGGAGCATCTTTGGGCGGGCAGTTTGATTGATTTCATACGGTCAAATTTAGGTGTCTTTATCCTCTGCGTGTATGTGTGTGTGTGTGTGTGTGTGTGAAGATGGTTGATGCACCGCTGTGCTCTATGTTTGACCGAACTCTTAACTCGTGTCGTCTGTCTGCTCACTGTTCTGGATCACTGATCTGGTCCCCCTCCTCCTCCCTCTCCTCCTCCCTCTCCTCCTCCTCCTCCTCCTCCTTTTCCTCCTTCCTCCTTGCACACATCTCCTCCCTCACTCTCCTTCCTCGTCTTCCTTCTTTTTCTCTCTGCCATCACTGCTTTTACATCTCCATGTCATCACATACAGTTCTCCCCCTGTCAAACCCTGCCTTTAATTGTGATTGACACCGCGTTTCGCAGACTCTCCCCCAAGTCGCATGACTGTTTCACAGTTTCTCTTCATCAGATCTATTTCTGTCCTCTCCCTGCTTGTCTTAGCACCATGTCCTTGAAGAACAGGGCCACAATTAGAGACACAGGATGTCAATAGGACCGTGCCCCCACATTCATCTTCATTAACCTCATTTGTACGTGTGTGAGTGTGTGTATGTGCGAGAGAGTGAGAAAGCGACATAGAGTGTTCAGTCTTTATGTCTGTTGTCTAGTTCTTTGTAGATACATTATGTGTATTTTATTATATGATAATGTATGGTTGATTATGTATAGTATGTTTGAGATGTATACATGGTTCTGCATTTAAAGTGCTGACAATAACAATGTAGGGAAAGGGGGGTGAAGGATAGAGGAGAAAAATGAACCAAAGCAAGAGAAGCAAGGAGGGTAGTAGGGCAAGAACGGCCTCAGGTCCTGGCAGATGGCGTTTTATATTATATGTATGCAAAACACAGAGACACTGTGTCACACATACACATGCACCAAGGTTGCAGTAGTTTGTTATTTTCAGACATTTCAGGTTTTTTGTTTTTTTTTTAGTTCATTATCAGTGTTCATGTAGTTCTGTTACTGTACTTTGTATCAAGTCTTTGTTTACAGAAAGCCTGCTACATTTAGGAGCTACATAGTTTGTGGGACATACCAAAACAACATGACTTCCCATTATTTGCAAACATAAACATAGCTGATATAGTTTGGATGTTCCAGTCTGCTCAGTGTGTGTATTTATGGTTTCTATGTATGGACTGTTGCTGTGTATACAGTCGTGAGGCTGCTTGTGTGTAATTAGGGGTATATAGGTCAGTTGATGAGCAGTGAGTGTGAGGATCAGATGCTGAACACGATGAGCTGCTCACTGAACTCAGCTTTCCCCTACAACAGCGGCAGATAAACACACAGCGAAAGATCACAGTGTGTTTGCGTTCAACCTTGGCCCTGACCTCCTCGCTAATCAACTTGGTGACCTCATCGCCCTTACAGCCAATCGACGCACGGTCACCTATCTACGAAGTGCCCCCTCTCTCTCTGAAACACGACACCCCTGCAGAACACCTCATGATCTGAACATTGTGATTGCACTCTCACATGGATGCACAAAAGATATGCAACCACGCACATGGACACATACAGTGAATATCCATACATGTGGTTATATAAACAGTGGGGAACTTTATTGATGCCGATCTCCAACTCTTCACTGAGCTATCTCTCTAACATCACTGGTAAAGCTCTCGCTTTACCCCCCCCCCTTTTGACCAGCAGAGGACTGCCTGAATAGGTCTAAAGAAGATGTGAAAATTAAAATTGATTTTGTGACTGAACGCTCTCTGCATGCAGGCAGGTGGGAGGCTGCCTGTCTTGCTTGTCACTAATTCTTGTGCTCGCCTTAAGAAACACAGCAGGAAAAGTCTCTGGTGAAATTGATCAGAAGCACCTACTGCGTCGTTTTCCTCACCTGCTTGTCCCCATTCAGGGTCATAAGAAGCAGAAGACGGGAAAACACCCAGTTGATCAAACAACAGACAGACGTTCACCCATTTTGTTCAGGTTCCCATTAGCTGTCTCCGTGGTAACACATAGTCTGCCTGGGATGTTATCTGGTATTGTATCGATAAAGTGGAACATTGTCTGCTGAAATCCACTGCAAACAGCGAGTCAAAGCGTTCAACCATTGCTGAACTCTTTGAATTTCAAAAACAATGTTTTGTCTCAGGCTGGACTGTGATTGGCTAGATTCAGTGCTGTAACACAAAGGAGATATTTTATTTTATTTTCCTGCAGTGCATTTCAGCCATGAATATTTGAGTGATGGAGATGCCTTTGTCCAAATCTGAGCTCCTCTCTCCATCAGTTTCAATTCATAAAAATACTTTTTGTTTATGTCTTGATTGCCTCATTTTAATTGACTTCTATCATAGGAAATGATGCATTCAAATCCTCCACCTTCAAAGCGACTTTTGCGCCACCGCTGACCTGTGGCTGAATCCCATTACACTTCTCTCCTCTCTGATTTCCCACCATCTTACTACAAAGTAAGAATACAACAGTGATTAGTGATTCCTTCATAGCTTGCTTCATTGTCACTTCATAGCTGTTCTTTGCACGGAGGAATCATTATGTGCAGCCTCTGATCTGTAGCACAATCACATACTGCTCTGAAGGTTGAGTTGATGACATAACACAACACCCAGCCATGCCCTCTGAACCCCAACAGGTTCCATTTTGTCAAACACACATGTTCCCCATCTGGAGCTGTGTGTGTGTGTGTGTGTTTATGCGTATGTGCATGTGTGTATGTGTGCGTGTGTGTCCCTTGCCTGCCCCATTTTCCCGTCCAGCCAGGACAGTGAGGGGGTTTAAGAGGGGAGGGGTGCAGGCGGACTGACCTATTTCCCTCTCACTTTCCCGTCCCATACCATCCCTGTGGTTAAGCTTTTTGTGTGCATGTGTGTGTGTGTGTGTGTGTGTGCACGTGAGAGCGCATGCATGTGTGTGTGTGTCTGACCCTCACGAGACAATGGGGGCCAACTAGTCTGAGCAGTGATCTGAAGGAGGAGAGCTGGAGCAGACACAGAGAGATGGAGGGTTTGTGGACGAGCATGAAAACAACAGTGGGACACAGAGAGGGTTCAGCTCGCAGATCGAGGCCGTCAGTCTAACCAGCAGAAAGCTAATGAGTGGCTCCGATGAATAGAAACTGGACCAGCAGATGGCTGCGGCCACATGGTGGTCCACAGAAGATGCCCAACCATGCTCCATCTAATCCACCTGCCACACAGTTTGGTCTTGTTTGTGTGTTTGCACAGTAATTTGATACACAGGGCCATAAAACTCAGTGCTAAATAGCTATAATAGAAACTGTACAAGAAACAGAAGTGTTCTGCATCCGTGTAAGCTGTCGATTTAGTGTAAAACAGACACTTCTTGTACAGTATATTTCCAGTGAACTGTGAAAGGAAGGGTGTATTCAATCATATCAGTCTAGCTTAGTCTCTGGTGTTGAAAATAAGGCAGATTTAACCTGCATTTAACCTATCAGCATGTAAATGCTGAGTTATCAGGCCTTAATGTGAATGTGGGATCCTAATGGGTGTCACCGGGTGGCGAGGTCACTTACAGGCTACGTTACAGATCAATCCTTTGGCCCTGGGGTCCCTGCTGGGAGTCAGGTGGTTCAGCAGAGACACAACAATACACGACCATATACGCACACACTTAGGGGTTAATTGGGAACGCCTGGAAAATTACACTTCTCTCTCCCTCCAGTTTATTATTTTCATTATCTACTAATGTTTTGATCATTTTCTCACTTGATTGTTATGTTGTTTGTTTTTCTAACTGACTGATAGCCAAAGATGTTCAGTCAACAACAATATACAACAGAGAAAAGTATCAGATGATCACATTTCAGAGCTGGATCCAGCAAATTATGAATCACCTAATCCATTAATCAACTGATAGTTGCATTTATAATCAAAACTAGCGCATCATTCAAAATGAAAGTCAGTTTTACTTTTATTTATGGAAAAAAGTGACATATTGATACTAGTAAAAGAAAACAAAACACAGAAACTAGATTTAAAAGCAAAGCTCTGGAGCAGCATGGCTGAAGAGACACTGTTTTGCAGATTTTCAGTTGTCAGTAATTATAAAGTTGGTGTCATAAGGCTGCGCACAGGTGCAGTGTAGAGAGAGGTGACAAAGGCAGAGGGACCTCATGGAGAGCAGAGTTGTGTAAGGACACAATGTCTGTTTGTAAATCTGTGCTTGTGCACTCAGAGCAGGAATACATTAATAGACGCACTTGTCTGGGACACCGCAGACTCTTGTAAACACTGGTCTAACACAGACACACACGCTCACTTCCACAAAGTACAAATGTACCAGTCTGGCCCTTACACACACACACACACACACACACACACACACCACTCACAAGTAACACAATAAAACCATTTTCAGATTTTGCATGAACCTGCCTGAATATGGAGCACTCATTAAACATTAACTCAGGATACATTAAGGCTGCGCTCTGCTCTGCTGTGCGATGGCTGTCCTCTTGTTGTGCTCAGGCTGCCTGGGTGCAGCAGGACGTGGTGTGACAGAGGAGGACGGGGAGCACGTGGCGTCCCCGGGGCTCGTGGAACATAACCCCATCGACTGTCGCCCTCTCTCAAACACCCCCCACCCTCCCAAACCCTCGAGTCTCATACCATCCCTCCCTCGCCTCTCCTTCCTCTACTCCTGCCTCCGTCCCATGTGGCACACAGCAGGCCATCAGGGTTAGTGAGGGACTTAATCAAGCAGCTGAGGGTGCTGTTATTATGTGCATACATATGCAAACATATGGCAGTAACACCAGAACTTAACAATGAGCAGCTTCTTGCAAAATAATCTACCTAAGAAATGACAAAACAACAGTGTAACATTAAAATGAATTCATTTTGAGCCTCTCAAATCCAGCTTCCAGTGCAACTAGATAAGTCACAAACAGCTGTTCTGCAGGTTGTTCACCTATGTTTGTTCCTCATGCACTTTCTCTGGATATTTTTGCCCTTCTCACATTTGCCCCAGTGTGCTGAGAGCAACTGAGAGCAGGGCAGGAACAGATGGGGTGCTGGCAGCCATCTTTTACTCAGTTAGGTTGAGTAGGCACGTGGGTGGGTGTGTTAATTAGTACAAACAAGTGTGTGTGTGCGTGCGTGCGAGTGGGTGCGCGTTGCCTGTATGTGCAAGGGGCACAATAGGCATAATTATCTCTGCTTGAGAGGCCCAGTTGGGAGGGGGCGGTGGTGGGCTGGGGAGGGGGCAAGGGGGTGGAGAGGCGGAGTTCAACAATGGCCCAACCACAGGCTTTGTGTGTACAGAGCAGAGAGCTGACAAGTGTCGCCTATTATTGACTATTTACACACTACTACACACGCCTGCTCACGTGCACTTAACACAGAAATGTACACACGCTGCTGCCGCCGCCGCCGCCTCCTCCACTCCTCCACTCCTCCACTCCTCCCTTGCCTTTTTTTCCTCTTAGCGTCTCCATCAAACACACACAGGCTCACACTCTCACACACATGCAGCACAAGCGTGTTTACAGTGCATCAGTGTATCAGTGTCAATCAGCAAAAGAGGGAGAGATGGGAAAGCCCCTGCGAGCATGTCACTCTGACGGAAATCTGGCCACTATCTCACCCTTCAAGCCGCGGCTGTGTGAGAATACAACAACTGAGAAAGAGACAGAGGAGGGAGAAGTCTGGTTTTGATTTACAAGTTTCTAATCATGTGGCTTAAAGACAGCAATAATGCTACTGCAAAGGCTGATGGGAAAACCTAAAATAGGACCAAGTATTTGTTTGTTCTTTTCCTTGGAAAGCAGTTCTAACTTTGGTTAGAAAAGTTTGATTTAAATGTTACTGGTATGGAATAAATCCTTATGAATTTCTGAGTTTTCATTTTATGTCATGACAGTAATTTAAAAACATTATTGTAATGGAGATAAGTCTCCTCATAGCCTAGCTTTATTGAAGTACCATGATGAATGTCTTAAAGGCCTATATTTGCTACACTCATAAATTTCAATGAACATGCATTACATACAACAAAAAAAGGTATTTAACCAAAAGTTCAGTGGACTAATCAGCCAAAAACAGTCCAGTAACACTAACTGATCACACTGTTATTAATTATTTTATTCTCATTTCTAGTATCTTATCAGATAAGCCTAACTACATAATGTTTCCTCACTGGCTCTGTAAAGGATAGGTGTTAATCTGCAGTTGTAACCACATCCCAGGTCATTAAGGAAAGCGAGAGCAGGGAGGCTTGTGTCAAGGCTTAGAGAGAAAGAGTCGGAGGGTTTATAAGGCCTGGATTGGACTAAGAAATAGGATTTGAATAAAGAGGTTTTACCCCCTTTCTCCTGCTTTCTTCCACTCTTTTGTTTAGGCTATAGGAAAGAGGGATTAGTGTGAGGAGATTACAGCAGGCTCTACTAAGAAATTGTATTTAAGGAAATGCTTATTTACTCAACAGTGCGCAGCAGCGGCAAGAAGTTCTGATTTCCCTCCTCCATCTTCATTTCTGTCTCTCTCTCATTGTGAAAGGCAGAGATTTCCTCTAATCCTTTCATAACTTGTTGGTTTCAAGTGTGGCTCCAACATATTGTTCTCCAAATTTTCATCAGATTTCATTTGATTATTACAAATAGTCAGCATTTAAAACTAAAAGTATAATTCTGACTAAATGTGTAATGTGTGTGATGAACATTTGATTTTTAGGTAAGAATAGTGCAAGGGGAATAATTAGGGGTAACTGGAAGTGCCACAATCAGATATTGTTATTCAAGTGCACAATCAATCTACTCCACATTGTGATTTATTACTATTTATTATTTGTTATATGGTGATAGTTCTCTCACTGTACAGATACCGACTGAGTGATTTCTTTTCTACACTCGCTGCGAGGAGACGTGATCAAGGATCAAATGGGATCCCTGGTGGTCACCCAAGTGCCATGTTCCTACATGACCTCTCAATCAGACCTATTGATCCGCCTCAGTGTTAGCTGTCCAAACACACATAAAGGTCAGATCAACATCGCAGGCCGTGATTGACTGCAGTGGGCGGGAAGGTGAATGGATCTGAGACGCTGCTTTGGGGTTAATGTGATAGAAAAGTCTGAAGAAAAGAGTGGGATGTTTCTCAGCTGTTGTTTGTGGATGTACATAGTAAATGCCATGCATATGCAAGTCAATAATTCAACATGGTTACAGCATATGAGTTGTTTGCTCCTTCTGTTTCTCTCTACAGTAAAACTCTGTTAAGACTCCAGTCAACAATTCAGCAAACTGTCTATACTGTACTGTACCATGGGGATGATATATAACACTCTATGTTTTCTTTGTGGCTCAATAACATCAAAAGTTCAGTTCGATTGTAAAACAGAGTCTTTTTCTCTCCAAATTTTACTTAAATACTGAACAAATGCAGAGATGGGATAGAGTGACTTTGCCCTCAGTTAGTGTCTATACAGTGAGCACCCTTTACCAGATTTACCAGGTTTTGGAGATTGAGGTGCAGAAGTCAATCCAACAATTGTTTTCATTATTAATCAATGGGCCAATTATATTTTCAATTACTCTATAGTCTGTGCAACATCAGAAAAGTGGGAAAAAAATTTCACAATCACAATTTTCCCTAGCCCAAAATCTTCAAAATGGTTGTTTTGTCCACACAATAGTCTGAAACCTAAAGATATTCTATACTTTTACAGTGGACAGCAAATATTCACATCTGAGGAGACACAACAAGTGAATTTTCAGATTTCAAACTAACTTAAATATCTAATTGATTATGAAAATATCAGTATTTGGTGTTGAAACTAATTGTTTCAGCTCTAATCCCGTCACCCCCTGGACTGGTCACCAGCCAGTTCACATTTACAAGCAGTTTAGAGTTTCCACTTCACTTTCACCTGCATGTCTTTGGACTGTGTGGGAGGACAGGACTGTGTGCTGACACAGGAGAACGTCCAAACTCAACACAGAAAGTCCTTGTGTTCTGCAGAAATATTATCCAATCTGTTTTACAAGGTGACTGAAAACATCTCTATGGTCACATGGGTCATGTCAGCAGCTTCAGCAGTGTCAGAGGCTGACCAGGCCTTCTTCTTCGTATTCTGGTTCAAACATTACCGGTAATGTACGATAACTGTGTGCTGTGCAATTTTGAGGTATTCACTTGACTTTACCCCACTACTTTCATTTGACAACTGACTTTTTCTCGTAATAGAGCAGTTTTACATTGTGAAATTATTTCTTTTAGTCAAATAAATCATGCAAGCACTTGTTCCACCATTGAACTTTACCCACTGAATGTTATTGTGCAGAGGAAGTAACCAGTTGGTTTCAGATCAGTGTTTATTTGGACCACTGAGATATAACACAGAGGATTTTACACATCAATTTTTACTCTTGATATCACGATTGATGACAATGACGATGTTGATTTCTGTCATTTATTTTGGTAAATGTGAGATTAAGATATTTGAGTCTTTGATTTCGAGTGTATTTATAGTCATTTGGCATGTGGGGATTTCACCAGTCTTTTCTGGTAAACACTGTAAATGTACGTGTGTGTGTGTGTGTGTGTGTGTGTGTAGCTGCAGTTAAGCCCTCTCTCTCTCTCTCTCTCTCTCTCCATGCTGGGCAGTGACACTCCTCTGCCACCAGCACTCTAATAGGGGGGGACCAGGCAGCTCACTCAGTGCCACTAATGCAGCTCACTGCCCCAGGCCATGGGCTAAGCTGGAGTACACCGCATCACACATGCACACGCACGTACACACACACATATGATGGCAGACACACGCTGTATATCCAACTCTGTCTCTTATCTGCAGCTAAATCAAAACAAGGTGGAGGGGGCAAGAGCTTTTTGCCGCCGGATGTTTACTTTCACCGAATGACATTTTTTTTAAAGAGCTGAGTTACACTTCAGTGTTTAAGCCATAGTGCACACATGTAGTTAACAGTTAAACAGGAGTTAATGGGATATCCAGTAGAGGGTAGGTTTTTGGACCATGGTGGCACGCTTCTGTATGGTGCAGTGCATCGGGATGTGTGTGTGTGTGTGTGTGTGTGTGTATGCACGTTTATATGTGTGTGTGTGTGTGTGTGTGTGTATGTGGTTTCTCTCTCCCGGGACTCTCATTATCACTGCTGTCCCAGATGTCACCAAGCACATGAAACACACGTCATGAATAATGGAGTCCTATTTCTACATCTCTCCCCATTTCTCTCCTATCCTCCCACCCTCTTTCCCCTCCATCCCTCGTTTCCTCTGATGCTCCTACTGATGCTTAATCTCCACAGAGCTGTCTCTATCTGAGATGGTCCATTTAGCTTTATGCGGCATCGTCGGCCTGTCTGGGTAGGATGGCTTTATGGGGAGGAACATGCCGTCTCCGCAGCGTTGCGTTGAGTTATATCAACGCAAACGACATCTTTTTGCATACGATCAGTTTTATGTCTGTCCATTCAGCCTCTCGATAGGCCGCCCCTCCTGTCCACATCATCCCCTCCCCCAGTGTTTACTGTTTAAAGTCACACAGGGCAAATTGGGACAGAGCAGTCAGTGGAGCAGAAGAGACGTGGTCCCATCGCAGTGGAAACTGGACTCTGGCTCTCTCTGCGTATCTACTCTGTCTCATCCCTCATTCCCCTGTCCACAACCTCCACCTTTGTCTGCTCCTCACCTTTCTCCCCCCTCCCACAAACTTTCAAACATCCTCTCTGCTCACGGTGAGTCGGTGTACAACGCAAGGGTCAGGGAAGGGGAGAGCATGATTGAAAGACGAGGTAAGCAGTCAGAATTGGTTAGGAAAGAGGACAGCAGTTAGGATTAGACAGTGAAGCGTGGCTTTTTAATGAAAACATGACAGAGCTGCAGCTTCTTCAATGTCCCCGCACCTCGCCCACCCTTCATCCAGCCCCCCCCCCCCCCCGGTCCCCTTTTCCGGAAAGTGAAACAAGCCACAGAGAAGAAGTGAGGGGGAAAGAGAGAGAGAGAATCGAATGCTCAGATTCAGATATTGCTCATGCAGTGTTAGCCTTAACCGGCAGCGTGACTCGTGCTCTGTCTGAACAGTTTGGTCGCGTTGACAAAGTCTCTTTTATGGAGGAGATGCAGTGGGGTGGGCGCCCATTGCACAATTAGTTGTTGCACATCAGTTGTGCCAATAAAACCTGCTTTGAATGTGAATTGAAGGGAGTTAAGAGGGCGCCATTCATAGATGTTAAGTAAGTGTGCAGCAGAATAAAAGCCAGGAAAGTGTATATATTTAATTGGCTGACACCTGCTTCTACTTGTGCTTTTAATGTACACAGCAGAGAGAGGGGAGAGAGCAACGGGAGGGTTGAGTGGGCTCTCGCTTTGAATACAGATGCAACACCCCTCTTTTAGCATAAAGGTTTGAAAGGAGGGGAGAACACAGACGTGGACTGTTATCTCCTCCACAGTTTACCCTCCATCCTTCTCTTTGCTTTTCCCATTTTACTGTCTTTTCTTCTTCTCCTCTCTCCATCCTCATTCCTCTCCCAAATCAAGTCATTCAGTCCAACATTGCTGATTTTATGCTTTAACACATTCCTCTGCCGCAAAAACTGGACTACTGCCATTCACTGACTCCATGGTGCTAATTTTAACGCATAGTTTATTATTTTTTGTTCCAGCAGGAAAATTTTTCTTGTCCTATTTTAAGCTTGGTAGGTGTTTCTATGTGTGTGTGTGTGTGTGCCTGGCATGTCTGCATTTGTGAGCACCAAGCATATTCCAGCACCGTAGAGAATATCTCCGGAATACACTGTGTTTTTTTTTTCTTCCTCTTCTTCTTTCTTCTTCTTTCTGTGACAGTCACAAGTCTTTGATCCGCTCCTCCTCCTCCTCCTCTCGCTCCTCTCACCTTCTTTCAAATTCTTCTCTGCAACTTGCCATTGAGAGAAGGGGTTTAAGGCAGAGATACAGAATGCAATTCTTCTAACGTCAAACTCAGATCATCAGCCATTTTTTCAACAACTCAAAATCTGTTGTTTGGAGGATTATAAGTAATTTGTTTGCAAATACCAATGACTGACTTAAGTTTGTAGTTCATGTGTTGCATGTGCTCATTCGTGTGTCTATCAATGTGTTGGGGATATTTGGAGTTCAAACCAGACCTTTTGGCAGTACACAGGTAGACTCAGGTCTAGTAGAGCAAAATGCTTCTCCATCATCAAGTTTATATCAGTGCACTGCTGCACTCAAGAAAATATTGATAATCAATATAATTTTAATCATTAAAGTTACCTTCAAATATATATATTTTTTACTCCTACCAGTGAAAATAAATATTTTAAGCTTACAGGCCAAGAATTCTTTATGACTGGATGTTTTGAAGATTGTAGAACAACTCAATTTTATGAACAAAGTTTAGTGGAGGTAGAAAATTACACATAATCTTTTATCTTATATTTGCTCCTCATATCAGTGTGTGGATGCATAATAAAACATGTGATACATATTGTTTCATTTTAAAACCAAACGTAATGTGTAGCTATTTCAGCGCACATCTACTGAGATGGACAGTGAAAACCCCTTGCTGTCGTTCTTCTCAAGTGTAACTATAAAGATTTCAACAAGTTTTCACACTTATCTCATAACTTCAAACCGCATCTCTTTAATAGATAAACCCTTTTGTCAATTTGTGGAGGAGTGAAAACCTCTGACCCTCCGTTGCTTTGGCACATTCCCCCCTCACACTATCTTACAGTCATCATAATGAGCAGCGAAAACACACTAACCTTCATTTAACTGGGAAAGCCCTTCAAGGCAAGGAACCACTGCCTTTGACCATCAACAGTGTTGAGTAAGATGCAGACTCCAGGGATCGGATTGTAGTGATCTGCCAGAAGGAAAACAGGGATGTTGAGTTCGATAGCTCATTAGCCTTTTCCAAACTGATTAGATATGGGGTCCATACTGGGAACTCCCATAGGAACAGCTACATTTTTTTTTTTTTTAACTCAGAGCTATGAGTGCTGCACGTTCATACAGTTAGCTTTTGTTTTGTTTTGTACACAGGGGAAGCTGTATTTCGGACAGGTTAGTGTCACAAGATAATTCCTGCTAAGAGAGGGAAAAGGTTCTCACCCAAAATAGACTAGTCTAGATAGTGTGGAAATTTGCTCCTCTAAAGCATGTAGGTCAGAGTCGCTTCCAAGAGCTAAATTAGTTTCCTGTTGAGGGTAAAGAAGTCCAAGTTAGTTTCTGAACTGTTAATGAACAGGACCCAAGACTTTTCAACTGCTTTCTGAGAGGTGAGACTCACACCCTCATGTTGACATCTAACACAAGTCTCAGCCTTGAAGGTTTAGAAGCTTATTATCATTATTCTGAGGTCCAGAGTTAGACTAAACTAAGCTCAGGAAAAGGGAAAACTAAAAGACACTGTGTTAAGTTGTGTGTTTTTGTACAATATTTGTGATCAGATACAATAGCTACTTGCATCTGAAAAGCTATATTTAGCAACTTCATACTGATGCTGTTTTTTTCCTCCATTAATTTCTACTGGTTTCTACCACCAATTTGCCACCATGGTTTTTGCAGTCACACAACACAGAGGGTTTCACTGTTTCGTCCTTGACTATTGTAAACACATTGCGCTTTAATAATTGCTGAAAGTACACCGAATTCGTAACAGGATGGCAGTGAGAAGACCCTAGCAACAGAGAGAGGAGGAAGAAAGCGTGAGAGTGGGAGGGAGGGGGGAAAGATGCAGAACATCAATAAATAATGGCCCCACTGAGGAGGTGGAAATATGGGCCTCGTTATCTTTGCGCCGACGCCTTCATTTGCATGTGAGAAAATGAGGCTGCTACCAACTCACACACACACACAGGCTACAGTATATATCCTATTTATAGACTCTGTCAAGCTCTTATTTTTTCTATTCTCTCTCGCACATTTATACTTCCATTATTTTCCCTTTTCTTCCCTCCTCTTTGGAATTTGTCATAGCAGTAGGTCTGGCCTGTTGTGTGACTGCAAGGCCGTGGGCATTTTGTCGGATTAAAAAATAAAATGAATGCAAACCTTTATTGGACAAGAGAGGTTTGCTAAGGACATACAGTGCCATTAGTTTGTGTAACGCCTCCTTTCCACATCACAGAGCATGGCGTACACACAGTCACAGTATAACACCACTGAGCTGTCACTTAGGCAGGTGGATTTCAGGTGCCTTGCTCATGGGTTACATTCCTTTACTTTCCCCTTTCAGCTGGTCTGTGGATTTGAATCAGCTGAATATGAATATGTGTGTGCTATTGTGCATGCACTCATGCAAATGTAAAAGCAATATAGTTTCATAGTTTCTTAAAATGGCCTTTTGAGTCCAAAAAAAGGCTTTGTTATTAAAAGCAAAAATTACATGGGAGGGTGTAGGGGAAATAATTGTGTTTTTGTTGATATGTAAAATGATTGATGATGACTATGATGAATATAACTGTATATTTTAACATATTAATACAGATTGAGAATAACTTTTAATAGTCACAGTTTTCCATAGCATTTAACATTTTTCCTGTTATAATCATGCCCTGTTTTCCTGATCCAGCATTCGCAAATAGACATTAAAATGGTTCCCGTCTGGTCCACATCTAGGAATCATGGACAATTTCTTCCATGAATGTGTCTCATTGAGACTCTGACCAAACTCATACAAGATCCAACAATGTCACCATCCTCTAGGCAATGCAGCTTCTTTCAAAGAGCTTCTTTCTGGATGAAAGAACCACTTACAGTTGATAAAAAAATACTTTAACCGTAAACGGTTCCTTCAGAGCTTTTTTGAGGAGCCATGAGTGCTTCTATTTTTTATGTAATGGTCCCATTGGTTTCATCAGAGTTGTTCAAAAACAATATGCTCAAGTGATAGCTTTAGTAGCTATTAAAAGATCGCTATTAAAATACAGGTCAACACACTGGCAAAAGTGGCTCCGGGTTTCAGTCATGGGTGCAGTGCCAACAAGGGCATTTCTATGTGCAGTTTGAGTTCATATATCTTTTCTCCAAACAGATTAACAAAAAAGACATATTCCTAGATGTTTAGTAAGTATGAATGAGTTAAAGCAGAGGACAAATTATAGATTTCTGTAAAAATGTCTTAACCCTCGAGAGAGACTGTAATATTATAGTATCATATGAAGGTGGCACAATTGAAAAAAAAATTATGCAACACCAACTGCTACATTCTCTTCTTATTCAGAGCGCCGGCATGCATGCATGTCTGCATGTTTTGCTGCAGCTGTGTGTCTTGTGTGTGTGCCTGTGTCAATGTGTGTGTGATGCACATTGGCTCTGTTTCTCGTTATCTAGTCAAGTCAGCATGAATAAAAGCTGAGGGAGCACAGTGATTTAGTAATTAATATTTTACTCTGTCTGCCACTCTGCTTAGAGACTGAGAGTGAGAGGCTGAGAGAGAAAAAGAGAGGAAAAGGGTGAGACAGACGATGAGAGGGTTCACACAAAGAGATGAAGAGAGTCGACCAAAGATAGACTCTGATTCCATGAGCGAACCACCGAGTTAAGCTGGACAGATAGTGGGGGGGATAATGTGATGTGTATTGTGTAATCAGCATTGTTTCAGAGGGCTGAAGACAGGATGAATTCAGCCTCCTGCTGAAGACAGAAAGTCTGGTTTTGACAGATCCAGCTGACTCTCTCTCCCTTTCTCTCTGTCTCTCTCTCTCTCTCTCCCTGCCTATGTCAGAGTGTTGTGACAGGCGAGTCGTCGGTGTTGTGGGAGTAGCGATCTTAAAGTGCTCATTATCCTGTAAGGCTTCATTCTGGGGGGCAAACAAAGGCTGCTGTGAAATTGCAGCCTGTGCCTCCTCTTGGGTCATACAGTATATTCCATGCAAACACATGCACAGCCCATAACTGCTACCTTCAGTATACCTACTCAACCCACTCCGCAAGACCCCGACAAACACGGAGCTTGTAGATAAAATATTGATGATGATAAACACACAGGTGCATGTGAACGCAACAAATCCAGCTGTTGGCTTGTCGCTTGGATGAGACAGGTGATAATCAGTGTCGAAAACCCTAAGCTAAGTTTTTATTCCATTGCAGCAACCATTTTGAAGCCATTACACAGAGTTGCTGCTATAGACTGGGCAAATGAATGGCTTTGTGTACAAGGTCCACTGAACTCAAATAGACACAACAAATGCAAACAGAAGGTGAAAGACAGAGAGAGCATGTGTGCATGTGTACCTCTATACAAGACAAGACATGCAATATTAACAGTTATGCAGAGAATACCTGGCTGAACAGACTGGTGCTCACTGCAAACAAACGTCTCTCTTCCCTCTGCCTCTGTTTCTCTGGGCACAGCATGAAAACTTTAGGTTGTTTACATAACCACGGTTCTCTGAGCAGCATGGAATATGAGACACAAAACAAATACTATGAAAGACGGCAGGCAGCTACCCCATCACATTGTGGCACACCTGATCTTTGGCCTTTCAGTTTTTGTTACCGTGCAACATTTTAGATAGATCGTGATTATGGTGCATAAGAGTTTTACGTTGGGCATTAAGGGACAATAAACCTGCCTCTGCTCTGTCTATGGGTGGCGTAAGTGACCGTGGTTTGTCCTCCAGGCCTTGAGAGAGTGCCAGGTTTTGGGAGGCAACATTATCAGGCAGGTAGTGCCAACTGTTCAGGCAGCTGTTTGTTCTTAGCACAATACGGTTTTGCAATGAGCACAAAAGATTTGTACAAGAATGATCATCTTAGTATAGTTTTTTTTTTTTTACTGGATGGTTCTGTTTCTGAGAAATTAATGGTTGTCTTTATTGAATGTGTCTTCCTCAGGTAACAGGTTCTCGCTGACGTCCTTCGGAGCTCTTTACATCTCTGATGTTCAGAAGGAGGATGCCCTCTCTACATACCGGTGCATCACCAAGCATAAGTACAGCGGCGAGACACGGCAAAGCAACGGAGCCAGGCTCTCCGTAATGGGTGAGCAGCTTGTTCTTATCACTTTCCTCCTGCTGGTCTGATATTTCCCTTTGTTCTGACAAAAGAATAACCCTGTCTTGCCCTCTAGACCCCAACGAGTCCTCGCCCACCATCCTGGACAGTTTCCAAGCAGGGGAGGTGCACGCTGGCCAGAGTATCGAGCTTCCCTGCATAGCAGGAGGTTACCCAAGCCCCACCGTGCGCTGGCTGAAAGATGGTCGCCCGCTGCCCTCAGATGCCCGCTGGACACGGCGTTTGACAGGGCTGACCATCAGTGACCTGAGGCAGGAGGACAGCGGCAGCTACGCCTGCGAGGTCACCAACAGTTTTGGCTCAAAGGAGGTGTCTGGACAGCTTCACGTTATAGGTGTGTGAACACAACTACACACTCACACACACACAAGTTCACAAACACCCTGACAGACTCCCACGCTGTCTTCTCAGTGAATCAGCCTGGCAGACAGACACATTCACAAACGCCTTTCTTTTTTGGTTGGAGGCACACATATAAGTCGCACCTAGAGTGTGTCTGTAACAAACATGTGTGTGAGCTGTATGATGCCCCGTCATATCAAGTCTCAAAAAGAGAGACAGGGCAGTAATTCACTGAGACTGTATCCGTAACACAGCTGCCAACACCATTCACCATCAGAGAGAAGGAGGGTGAGGAAGACGGAGGTAAAGATGAGGGGTCACAGAAGGGACGATCAGACATCCAGACAGTGCTGGAATGACATTATCTACAATGTAATAACAAGATAATAGGAGTGGCGGAGATAAATGTGCATTGTGTAAAGTATACAAAGAAACAAAGAGCAGGAGAAGGCGAGACAGAGGGAGAGAATAGAGAGGCGGTAGGCTTTGCCAGTGGGCACATCATGGCAGCACACTCTGTGACTCTGACAGGGGGGGGGGGGGGGGGGGGGGGTTGGGAGGCACAGCAATGCCCCCCAGCATACACCACCAGCTGCCTTATTGCTCACTGACATTTGCACACACACACACACACACACATGTACATACACACTCTCTCTCTCACACACACAAAAACACACACATGCACGCACACACACAAGTGGACAGAGATGTGAAGCGATATCTCCAGCTGCTTTTTTAATGAGTGCGTCGAACTGATTGAGTCACCGCCGCTGATTGTACTCTCTCTCTCTCTCTCTCTCCTCTCTCTCTCTGTCTCCCCATCTCTGGGAGTGTAAACGCCTACTGTGTGTATGAATCCATGTGTTATGTTTTGAATCCAGTTTGATGATTTTAGAGTCACTTAGAGGATGCAAAAAATCACTTTACAATAAGATATAACTAAGATATAAAGATATAACTGAGTGATAACCTAATATAATATGTAGATAAAGGAGGCTAAATTTGCAGAGCATCATTTAAATGCTGGTTTGTGAAGCCTTAATACCTGAGTTATTTACCACCAATAAGTTAATCAATACTAACTAATAGACCCTTTTTAATGATGATTTACTGCACTGAGGTATCAGAAAATTCTTTAACATTTTCACTTATGACAAACTGGTTTACAGTGAAACAGAAAATATAGAATCCAAAAGAAACGAAAAATATGCTTTTCCCTGCATATGTGTTCAAACAAACAAAAACAAAACATTTTTTTCTGACCCTTTTTTCTCCTTCTCTCAGATCCACTACGCGTGACCTTATCCCCCAAGAACCTGAAAACGGGCATCAGCAGCACACTGTTCTTCACCTGCACTGTGGAGGGCTCTCCAGAATACACCATCACCTGGTACAGGAACACCGAGCCCATCGTCCCGGACCAGCACATCTCCATCCAGGGACAACACAATGACACCCTGCAGATCACTGCAGCACAGAAGTTCCACTCTGGGGCCTACCAGTGCTTCGCCTCCCGAAAGGGCCACACTGCTCAGGACTTTTCCATTATTCTGCTAGAGGGTATGTGGATGGAGATCATCAAGGTGCAGATTCTGTATAAACGGGATCTGAGCAGGCATTTTAGAACAGCACTGTACCAGTAAAATGACAGGAAACTGTGGTCTTCAATTTTGAAGCTTCAACTGTCACTGTTGACTTTTATTCCTTATTTCTATAACAATAAATGCACCAAGAATTTGGCTCTAAAAATGAAGCGGAGATGGTGTCCTACACAGATCTAAATTCACGTTTAAGAGCATTTTACTTTTCTCACAACCTCTCACCACTCTGTCTTTATGTCCCTCTCTATTTTGCCTCTTTCTTTCCCTGTCTCTCTCCTTCTCCTTTCAGATGGTACTCCTCGTATTGTGTCTTCCTTCAGCGAGCGGGTGGTGAACCCCGGCGAGCCTTTCTCCCTCATGTGTGCTGCCAAAGGAGCCCCACCGCCCTCCATCACCTGGACTCTGGACGACGAGCCCGTGGTGCGAGACTCCACCTACAAGACCAGCCAGTACACCCTGTCGGACGGCCTGACTGTGTCACACGTCAACGTCAGCAGCCCGCTCATTCGAGATGGGGGAGTGTATCGTTGCGTCGCACGCAACTCGGCCGGTAGCGCCGAGTACCAAGCGCGCATAAACGTAAGAGGTGCCTGTCTGCTTTTCAATATAAATGCACTCTACACCTGACTCTATACAGACACACAGGGAAGCATAGATCACATGCATTACACACACAAATCTATCTATCTATCTATCTATCTATCTATCTATCTATCTATCTATCTATCTATCTATCTATTTTGGTAGATTAATAATATAATACTGAAAGAATGCAGATACTGCATTGTGCCTTTATATAAACCTCACAGAGTGGAGGATCTACAGACAAAATGTGTTCTTTCAACTGTTTAGTTCATAGAGATGAACTGATGAACTGCAACTAAAGCTTAATCAATAAAATTTGTTAATTTAGATTTCAGTACATTCACAAGTGTGATTTACCACACCAAACAGCAGAGTTTAGCTGTTTCTTTTCCCCAGCGTTACTGGACATGTCTCAGTTTAGTTATATGGAATAACAAACTGAATTATCAAGACATCAGTTCATCAAAAGGCATATTTTTCAGTAACAGATAAGAGCTAAGGAAAAATTGGTGAGTGAATTTTGTTGCAGCTTTAGCTGAGGCTAGCTGTGGCTATCTTACCATCTAGCTCTCCTGTACTTTGGCAGTTTGTCAGACTGTTTTTACAGGTCTTTACATGTTTTTTTCACAAATGTTTATGTGATAACAGATACTGAAAAGTCAGATTTGGGTCTTACTCAATTTTGTCCAAATATGTATCATTAATTACTGCATTTTGGCTTTGTAGGGTATCTATCTATCTATTTATCTTGCTTCTTTGCTTTCTTGTTTTCTTGCTATCTATCTGAAGTTAATGTAGGAGAATACACACAATCACCTAGATACACAGAATATCTGATTAGGCTACAATCAACAAATATCCTCAATCAGATTTTAGCAAAGGGAGCATAACTAACCTCCCTCTCCACCTGTCAACTTGCCCCAATCACTCTATCCCTCAACCTTTATCTCTT
The DNA here is from genome assembly GCF_001640805.2 of Lates calcarifer. Classification (NCBI taxonomy): domain Eukaryota; kingdom Metazoa; phylum Chordata; class Actinopteri; family Centropomidae; genus Lates; species Lates calcarifer. Next base: position 11,687,886 of record NC_066852.1, read on the forward strand.
CACCTCCTGTCTCCGTGGCTGCTCCCTTACTCTGCCATGACCTCCCTCACCTCATCTGCCCCTCTCTCCGACCTCTGTGTCTCTCTCTGTCTCCTCCCTCCATCCCCTCCCTCTCTTCCCTGTGTCTCCAGGTCCACCTCGAATCAGACCCATGCGGGACATCACCGCAGTGGCGGGCAGGAACACCTACATAACGTGCCGTGTGATTGGCTACCCGTATTACTCCATCAAGTGGCTGAAGGACGGCATGCAGCTGCCTGATAATCATCGTCAAGTGGTGTTCGAGAACGGCACCCTGAGGCTGACGGACGTGCAGAAGGGCGCGGACGAGGGCACCTACTTGTGTAGCGTTCTGATCCAGCCCCAGGTGTCAATCAACCAGACCGTCCACGTGACTGTCAAAGGTAAGCGCAAAGAGAGGAATGGATTCAGATGGATAAATCTGTACTTGGCAATGTTTTTAGGATAAACTATATAAATGTTAACAGCACAAGTAGGCTGTAATAGAGAGACACAGCCACCTGATATGTTGACTTTACCCTATTTTCCCCAAAACAAGTATCCCTGTTTTAATAGGAATTTCTTTGTGCATAACCAAAATACAAAATGGAAAAAAAATGGAAAAAAAAAAACAAAAACCTGGAATCGTGACACTTTCTTTGCCTTTCAGACTGGTCAGGTTGGTAATAAATAACCATGATGTGTGGAGAGTATCTGGTCACTGCCATTTGGAGACACCAGTGTTCAAAGTTGTCGAGTGCAGCTTCACACTTGTGAACCCTTTATGACAGAGGTAGATGGTGTTTAAGAATTGATTTGTGTTTCACTTTGCGTCTGTATTTAGTCTCGGAGTCGGGTCACGATGGTAGCAGGGCAGCTGCAGAGGTGTTTAAGGGTGTGTGCATGTGCCTGCGTGTGAGTGTGTCTCTGATTTAATTAGATGAATAATAATGAAGCCTAGATTAAATCCCCCAGATGTCTCAGCTGTAGTACCCCCACCCCAACCTCCATTACTATGGCAACGGAATGACTTCCTCCTGCCAATTGGACTCTAACCAGAGCAGCTATTATGGGCTGCAGGAGATGGGGACTGAAGGGGGGGAAGAGAAGAGGGGCCCACTGGCCAATGACCTTCTCTCTCTCCCAGCATTGCTCCAGATGGCCATCCTGCCACTCTTCGACATCTATCGCTGCCTGTATTCCACTGACTCTCTGCACTCTTCCCTCTCTCCCCCAGTGCCGCCGCTCATCCAGCCCTTTGATATCCCCTCTACCTCAGTGGGGAAGCTCATGTACATCGCCTGCGTGGTGTCATCTGGGGACATGCCCATACGCATCACCTGGCACAAAGACGGCCAGCTCATCGTGCCAGGCTCCGCCTCTGGCGTCGCAATTGAGACCAAAGAGTTCATGAGCTCCCTACAAATCTCCAAGGTGACACTGAAGCACAACGGAAACTACACCTGCATTGCCAGCAATGCTGCTGCCACCGTCAGCTGGGAAAGACAGTTGATTGTTACTGGTGAGGCACTGAGCGAGTGGAGAATGGCACAGTGATGATGAATTAGGTCAGATCAGATGTGATAGTTAATGTGCAGAGGGAGCTTAGAAATGTGTGTTATTTTAGGAACACTTCCATTTTGTACCTTTTACTCTATGCTTTTGCTGTAGTTCTTTCGTATAAGTTCAGTGCTTCTTTTTGTTTCTCAGTGCCACCACGTTTTGTGGTGCAGCCCAACAACCAGGACTGTATCTACGGCAAAGCTGGTGTCCTCAACTGCTCTGTGGAGGGTTACCCACCACCAAAAGTCATGTGGAAACACGCCAAAGGTAAAATCAGCACATCATCCCTATGGTATAACAATAATAAGATCACGTGAACAAGGAAAAATGAAGTCAGTGACGAGCATTTGTTTTGTGTTGTGTGCTGCAGGTGTAGGAAACCCTCAGCAGTACCACCCAGTCCCTCTAACTGGCCGTATCCAGATCATGTCAAACGGCTCTCTGCTCATCCGACATGTTCTTGAAGACGATCGAGGGTACTACCTCTGTCAGGCCTCCAATGGAGTGGGCTCAGACATCAGTAAGAGCATGATCCTCACTGTCAAGAGTAAGTGTCAGTCATTCTTTCTTTGGCTTGAACACACCTCCTTTCATAACTCCATCTCCTGGCTTGTATACTGTACACAGAGATAACTCTTAACTTTTTAGAGGGGGGATCAGCTCCTCTAAGATGCACTTTTGCCCCAGGCTAGTGAAGCCTGTACCTAACAAAACTTGGCTGTCCTGCACATCCTTAACTAGGGCTATCTTTGGTATTGATTGATGTATTCTGGCTGCCTGTCTGTGTGCTCCTGAATGCTTGGTGGGGAGAGGAGCTGATGAATTAGTGATGAAAACAAAACCACAGGAACCCCTTAAATCAATAATCTATGTCTGAGGAAATGAGGAGTAGAAAAGAAGCAGGAGTATGGGAAGAAGAGAAGAAGCAGGCAGACGGGGAGGAGGCAGTCTAAGAGGGCCAGTGGGGCTTGAAGCGTGAAATGAAAATGGAGAACGAAGGGCAGAAATAGAGATGTCCATACATCTGTAATATATCCTCGGTTTCCACTACCACATCCCCATTCCCTCATCTCATTACTCCATGTAATACTATTTGTCACACTGACATGTGTCTGTGATTCTGCTCAGTTCCTGCCATGATCACCAGCCACCCCAACACCACCATGGCGAGAAAGGGCCAGACCAAGGAGCTGAACTGTACAGCGCGGGGCGAGCAACCCATCATAATCCGCTGGGAGAGAGGGGACACCGTTATCGATGCAGAAAGGAACCCACGTTACTCCATCACCATCAACAAGAAGGGGGACGAAGTCATCTCCACCTTAAAGGTCAGATACCAACTACAACACTGAGCAGAGCCTGAACTCAAAAACTGAGGAGTGCTTGATGCTGTAAAGAGAATTCAGAGCAAAACCTAATGAAAATATCTGGTAAAAATGTCCAGTAACTCATGTGGAATAATGAACACAGAAAAGAGGCCACATAAGGCAGATCAAGTCACTAATATTAAATCTTTCAGCTCTGAATTTAGGTTGACATTCAGGAGGTACACTTTACACACTCACTTTCATTAGCTTACCTTAGCTTAATGTAAACACAGCTAGCTTGGCTCTATGCAAAGGTAACAAATTTAGCAAGCATTCATGTAGGTGGATTGCACTATCCTCACCTAGCTGTTTCTCCATTCCCAGTTTATAGCATAAGATAACTTAACTGGCAGATTGCAGCAGATTAATATTTAGCGTATCAATGTGACAGTGGTGTCATGGCAAGAAAGTAAGTAAGTACATTTCCCAATATGTAAGTGACTACATAATGATTATGCACATTGTAACAACGTCCTGTTTGTGTTGATGTTCACAGCTGAACCCAGCCGAGAGAGGAGATTCTGTCTTCTTCTCCTGCCATGCCATCAACTCCTATGGAGAGGGTCGAGGGCTGATCCAACTCACTGTGCAAGGTATCTACAGCATCCTCGTACTATGCATGTCGCACAAAACTTCTTACATTTAAAAAAAGCTTTAGGGCTCATAGCACAGTACATACGGTTATATAAACAGTCTAGCGGGGAAATGTTATAGCGTCAGTCTCTCTCTGTAACACACACACAGAACCACCAGATCCTCCGGAGCTGGAAGTGAGGGAGGTGAAGGACAGGAGTATGAACCTGCGCTGGATCCAAAGGTTTGATGGAAACAGCATCATCACCAGCTATGACATAGAGTACAAGAACAAGTCAGGTAGGTTTCCTAAATTTAAACACGCATGTTGGATTTTTCGTGACGCATGTCTTAACATCTGAAATTTATTTGTATTCAACAGACTCCTGGGATCACATGTACACAACCAGGAACATCTCACCCACCAACAACCAAGCCAACATTGTAGAGCTGCACCCGGCCTGTGTTTACAGCATCCGCATGTACTCCTACAACAAGATTGGCCGCAGCCTTCCCAGCAAAGAGCTCACGATCAGTACCGAAGAAGCGCGTAAGTGATTGTGATTCTCTGCTAAAACTCACACGTCTGTTTTTCTTATGTCCGTCTTAATTTTTCCCGTGTGTGGATATCGACAGTAACACTTTATCTGGCATCCTCCATCAACAGCTCCTGACGGGCCACCGATGGATGTCGTCCTCCAACCGATGACATCCCAGAGCATACGGGTTACATGGAGGGTAAACTCACTACTGTTATTACTTTACAGCAGTGTGTATTATTACACAGCTTTATTTCTGATAAGCTGAGTGACAGTGTAAACCACTATATCAATAGTATAATACCAATGTAATACCAAGTTAACACACACCTCTGTGTGCAAAACAGGTCATTTAAAAACAAATATGCTAATCAAAAACAGCCACTCATTGTGCTGAAAACTGAATTTGTGAAGATATTGATTATGCTAATGTAAGAAGAACTCAATTTTCAAATTGGATACATCTTCATAAAAATTGTTGGAAATCTTTCATTTGCTAAACTCTTGTGTTGTGCTTTATTTTTTTTTTATTGTTTTTACTGTACATATTACTGCCAAATTCTAAAACAATTACCCACCAGTTGAGATGTTGCACAGTGATTTCAGTGCATCTTAGCAGGGTTTACACTTGTTTTTTTGCACTCATATTGTCATATTAACCACTATCACCACATTTCTTTCAGGCTCCCAAGAAGGAGCTGCAGAATGGGGTGATCCGAGGCTACCAGATTGGTTACAGAGAGAACGGTCCAGGCAGCAATGGCCAGTACAGCATAGTGGAGATGAAAGCTACAGGGGACAGTGAAGTGTACACCTTGGACAACCTAAAGAAGTTTGCCCAGTACGGGGTAGTGGTCCAAGCCTTCAACAGAGCTGGGACCGGCCCATCAAGTACTGAGATCAACGCTACCACACTGGAAGATGGTAAGAAAAGTAGATGGCATAATGAAGAAAGAGGAGAGTAGACTGCTAGATTAGAAACCTGCAGCACATATCTATTTGATTTGTCAAAAAAAAGTAAATAGAGTCAAGTACAAAAACAGAATGGAAGACATAAATTAACACAACTAACATAAATATAGACTCACATGCTCAAACAAAATGGTAGAAATGAATTTTCAGCACATCCCCCATTCTTCTTTCGACTTTAATTAGCACCCTCATTAGGCTGGTAGAGAGCGAGAGAGGAACAAGGAACCCCATTACTCTCTAAATGTCTGCCCACTCTACCTCCTTTTTCTCCTCCATCTTCCTTATCCTCCAGTCGGTTCCCTCTTCATCTCTCCTCTGTCTGTTTTGCATCTTTTTATGTCTATATTTTTCCATGGACCCTTCCTGTCTGTTTGGACAGTAATGTTAGACACACTGATCATGGCAACAGTAACAGCTGTGACTGTCCAGAGCTGCCCCTACCACTGCAATTACCTTTAAGATGAACATTGTCTTCCTTCAGATTTTATCCTCCACATCTCAGCTCACCCCACCCACCTCATCTGCATTTTAACCCCTTAAGGTGTGGGTGTTTTACCATTCATGTTGCTCTCCCTCAGTGCTCTTCCTCTCTTCCACCGACCCCCCTTTTCACCTCCTCTCCTCAGTGCTCTAAAAGCTAGCAGCGAACAAGGAGCTATTGAGAGCTAATTTGAGCTTATTTGACTGATTTATTTCAGCAGAGATTGCCTGTGGGTTGTGGTGTTGAGTAGTCATTAATTATCAGTACTTCAGCCACCATGCTAAATCAGTTAGGTCTTCTTAGCGACAGCGATAACCAAGGATTTTTGACAAGTAGAAATCGTGCAAGTACTAACATTCCCCCCCCCCCCGCTCTCTCCAGTGCCCAGCGAGCCTCCGCAGAACGTGCGAGCCATCTCGGTGACATCGGACGAAGCGGTGATCACGTGGGCAGAGCCTCCACGGCTGACGCTGCACGGTGTGCTGAAAGGCTACCGGGTTGTGTTTTGGTCCCTCTTCCCTGACGGAGGTGGGTGCTGTGGGGGCCGGGCCCAATGGCCAATGCAGAGTAATTATCACCTATCTCATTCTAAACTTCCCCACCCTCCCACCCACCACCTACCTCTCTGTCAGTGTTGTGCATCAGAATGTGTTAACGTGTGTCAGCACCTTTCTCATAAAGCACTTCCTGTTCCTTTGTATATTTGAATTGGTCTATGTTTACCCTTGTCTTTTTCTGTATTAGATTTTTGACTCTGTTCACTCTTTGTGCTCCCGTGATTGTTCAGCCCTAAAAAATTGAGTTCATGTTCAACTAATTTGTATTAGCAAAGATGTTTTGTGGGAAATGACTTCCAGAAAACCAGAATCAATTCTTAATCTTAACCTTGTGCTTTAGTTGCCCATAAACCTAATAAAATGTGGGACACAGCACACAAATGTTCGCTTTAACATTTAACTCCTCCCTACAACTGCTGCTGTGTAACACAGGCCGCAGTTACATTTCCTTCAAAACATTTTTAGCGAAGCACGACTTGGTCTTTGTTCCCTGGCCACCAGACAAACACCAGTGCTCTACTCAAATTCATCATTTCCCTTCCTGTTCTCCCTCAGAATGGGGAGAGATGCAGAATATCACTACAACTCGTGAACAGGTGGAGCTGCGAGGATTGGAGAAGTTCACCAACTACAGTGTTCAGGTGCTGGCCTACACTCAAGCTGGAGATGGGGTCCGCAGCAATGTCCTGTATATCCAGACTCGTGAGGACCGTGAGTATATGCACAAAACAGAGAAAACAAAAAGATATCAGCATTTACTTTATTCATTCATGTATTTAAGGGCATAAAAGTATAAAGGCTGAGCTTAAAGGGGTAAGGGAGATGGGAAAGGGGACGGATATAAAAAGGGCACTAGGCTGTATCTCAAAACCATGACAAAAGCTCATTTATGCTGGGAACCTCCATTAGCACTGCTAATGAGAATTAAGAGGCTTTGGGTCCCCAGCTCAGGGCTGAGGGAGGGCTGGCAGGAGACACTGAGGGGAGAGGAGGGGTGCTCTTTGGGACCATATAGCATGCAGGAGTCAGCCACCAGCCCGGGTCTGCGTCTTTTTCCACCAGCCCTCTTGCCATAAGCATAAGGATTAACTCCTCTTGGATTAGAGAGAATTAATTTTGTGCTTACACCATTGGAGGCGGGATTACAGCCAGATCCATGTCTCTTTGTAGAGGAGGGGGAGGAGGAGGGGCCTGGGGGTTGAAGATGGAAAGATAGAAAGGTGATCACGTAGCCTATTCTTGGCTGAAGAAATGAATAAGGCATAAAAAAAAAGACAAAATAGAAATGTTATGGCTAAAAAGTGTATTAGCCCTTTACTGTGTCATGTCCTCCTCTGGTTGGCACAGAAGTGCATAATGTATTCAGGTAGGTGGGGCTGTTCACTCAGCACCATTGTGCCTCTCTACTTCATCATCACAAGGGCCGTGCTGGCTGTGTGGCAGACTGTCTGTCTGTCTGTCTGCAGTCCTGGGCAGATTTTGGGCACCAGATGGGACTTAACCCCCCCCCCCCACTGCCACTCCTACTTTGACATGGAGGTCCAGTTATGATAATGATGACTGCCTCCTTTTTCCCTCCCCACTGCCACCACCACCACCAACACCACCACGATCATTTCTCCCCCAGGAACTGCACCTATCATTCTCGCCATTCTTTCATCCCCGCCTCCCTCTTTTAAAAGCTGCCTCACTACACAAACTCAGCTATCCTTTCTGAGTTTGTGTTGTTTTTATCCCTGCTCATGTAATGTGCAGGGTGAGGGAGTCTGAGGGCATGGATTGGTTGAATGACTGGATCAGGGGGCCTCAAATACAAGAAAAGGAGGACTTGGGGGATGGATTTAGAGGGTTGGATCTTACACGGTGGTAGCCTCCTTCTTTAGACCCCAGATGAGGCCCACTGTCAGGCACAAGTTATATTTATGTGCAGATTGAATAGACTTGACACTGTGAACCCCACACTGTAAGGCCAATGCGACAGCTGCATTGTTGTTCGCCTTTGCCAGTGTCTAGCGCCCTGATGTGTTTTTCTGTAAAGCGTGCATCCATTTTAAAACCTTCTCGTGCCTTTAGCTTGTAATAAGAGTATTAAGTGGTGTCCAGTGTCAAGCTGAAGTGGCTAGCAGAGGATCAGACACTAGCGTCTAATCTGTTTGTGCGTTGGAGAGTTAAGAGAATGCTGGGTGTCACAGAGTCAGAAATGCTGACCAATGTCTGAATGAACATATGTCACGGGCCGTCCACCCAAAGGGAGTTCTTCCAAGTCCTCCCAGAGCGGCTTAGTGCAGGATAAGACCACCAATCTGCAAACAAGCCTGCTCGCTTTAATAGGCATCCAAACACCCAGCATGTGTGTGCACAAAAACACACACTGAAGCACTTACATATACACTATGCATACCCGCAATGCTGATGTTCCTCATGTTTTTTCTCTCCAGTTCCTGGTCCGCCGGCTGGCATCAAGGCAGTTCCTTCCTCTCCGAGTAGCGTGGTTGTATCCTGGTTGCCTCCTCACAAACCAAATGGTGTCATCCGCAAGTACACCATCTACTGCTCCAGTCCGGGGTCTGGACAGCCAGTAAGTCTTTGCTCTGTGGGTGTGACTCATAAGGGGCCAGCAGAAAATGTTCCAGGTGATTGAGAAGCAAAGAATTGGCGAACTTGATAAAAATCTACCAATTGAAATAATTAATTTGTAACCACTCTTATTAATTGAACCTGTGTGTGTGTGTGTGTGTGTGTGTGTGTGTGTGTGTGTGTGTATCTTTTGCGTGTGTATCTCTTTCACTGTGTTTGCACCATTGCTTTATTTCCTGCCCTCCCAGATGAACAGATGAGGTTGTCTTGGCAACGTGATGAGACGTAGATATGCAAATGAGGCAGAGAACAAGCTCACACATGCACACTGCCGCATCAGAAACACACACACACACACACACACAAACGCACACATACAGACATCACATTTCAATATTTTCTATTTATACGCGTATGTGCGGCATTTCAGTTGTGGTTAGATCATGTGTACCACAAACACCAGCACACGGTGAAATCTGATATCAGGCTAGAATCTCACTTTCTTATTATTCACAAATACTCCTCCCTCTCTGTGCATGAGTGCCATGTAAATGAGCACAGGCAGGGAGGAGGGAGGGAGGGAGGGAGGAGGGGAGGGGGAAAGGAGGTTGAGAGAGAAAAAGAGACACACCATTAGAGGTAGGGAGAGACCGGGGGGAAATGAGGGAAAAAGAGAGGGATGAGGGGAGAGGAAGAGGGGGAGAGAGACAGGCATGGAAAAAGGGAGGAGCAGAGGAGGGTATCAGTCACATCGAGATGAGAGTGCTTTTGTCCGTCTTTTCATTATCTCCCTGTATCACTCCCTGGATCACCACAACACCGCCACTATGCTGGAGGAATGTTCGAATGCACCCCCTACACACACACACACACACACACACACACACACACACACTCACGCTCACACACATCCGCTCCCCTCCCTCCCCCTGTCCCTCCATCCTCTCCTCTCCTCTTCACTGAGCTAGACAGAGAGGGATAGAGGAAAAGGGGGAAAAGCAAATGGTGAAGGAACTGAAGATGAACACTGAGAGATGAACAGATTAAAGAGATAGAACAGAGGCTTGACTTGAGAGAAAACAGTGTATTGGTGTGTGCGATGGCATGTGTGTGTGCAGATGCATATGTGAATATCTTCTCAAAGATGTGTTTGTCAGAAGAATATTCACAGGAACACAGAATTTAATCCACAATTGTTATTTTTCTTAATCCAGTGAATAAATGTGTCTGTGTGTGGTGCAATAATTGAATTTATTTAGTCATCTGACCTATGCGATCTTGTTCCAAAATACTGACGAAAATAGGGGAACGCACGCTCAAAGTTGTATCTTTTTATTTTGCAGTTTTTCTCATTTGCTTCAGCACATTTTCTGGAACAATGTTAAAATTCTCAAAACATTAAATGCAATTACCACGTTCATTCATTCTGTGTGGCACAATACTTGATGCGTCCTGCAAAACACTGGCAAAAAGGCAAGAAACAAGGCAAAAGTGATAGAATAGAGAAGCATTTACGAACATACAGTATATATAAATGGAAAAAGGCTTTTCAAGAAAATACAATAATGCATCTCTGTCAATATAATATATATTTTTTAAGGTTTTTTGCATCTCACAAAAATGTAATAATAAATACTTGTACTATACATTAAATATGTACCACTTCTGGCTTTTATCCCAAATGTTCTCATGTGTTGATTGATAGAATTTAAAATGAAAGGATTACAATGAAGTTTATATCGATTGTGATAAAATGAACGATGCATGAATTCTGTTTAGCTGCATCAGTTTCAGGGTCCTGGTATTGTTGTTCATACTGACTCAATGTCATTGTTTAATGAGACACTTGAACAGAGTGGAGCCATTGTTATTAGTTAATGCTGTAGTAATATCTGTGCTCTTCATATTCTAAAATGTAAAAGGCATATTTGTGAATGTTTTCTTTCAATACCCAATTGAGCTCAACAACGTGCAGCACTGCTTTAGTCTGGTAGACTAAAACTGCCACCAGGCCTGTCACCTCACTGTGGTTTCACAGTTTGCTAACGTGGCATTGCGTGCCCTCTGTCCCAGGCGCCCAGCGAGTACGAGGCCAACCCGGAGATGCTCTTCTACCGCATCACGCACCTTACCCGTGGCAAACAATACCACATCTGGGCTGCAGCCGTGACAACTGCCGGCCGTGGCAACATCAGCGCAAAGGTCACAGTGGAGCCTGCTGGGAAAGGTGGGTCCTCCAGGCGAGCCTGTAGTGGAGGAGAAGGGTAAAGAGATTTCTTGTAAAGGTTATGAGGGAGAGCGCTCTAAAGATGGCTATGAAACGGCAACATGATGTCCTGTGCATATATCGCTTTCATCACTCTCTCTCTCCTCCTCTCTCTGCCTGCTCTCTCTGATATTGATTGACAGCCGTAGTATTGATTGAGTAGCGGCTATGTGGCAAGAAACGCTGTTGTTAATTATGTGGTGATGAACAGGGCCTATCCAGTAAAATGACCCTTGGGGAGAGAGGTAGCAGGCGAGAATCAATAGAGGGGAGGATCTATGGAGAAAAGATAGACTGAAACCAAGAGGTTAGAGGAGGGGCTTCGCTGAAACACTACTACTACACCTCTTTACCCCTTCAGCAGTAAGTAAAGGCCTTTCCCCCTCGGGCAAACTGGGCCACTCACTCAGCAAACAACAGAGAGTGGCAGCAAGATAACCTCAAGTATGAGGAGAGACATCTTTGTGATTTTTGTTTTGTCTTATGTATGTAGTGTGAGAATATACGTCAAAGATTTATGTTTTTTTAAATTTGTTTCTTTTTTTTTCTTTTGTGATCAGTCCCGGCAAAGATCCTGTCCTTTGGGGGCACAGTGACCACACCCTGGATGAAGGAAGTGCGTTTGCCCTGCAGCTCAGTGGGAGAGCCAGCCCCCACGATTAAATGGACCAAAGACAGGTCAGAGCGCATCATATACCTTTTATATGTCAGCATCATGGCTCCCTCAGACAGATACTGCCGCTTGTGACGGGGAAAACACAGATAAATCTACCTCAATGTAACTCCAGGATGAGGTCATTAACATTTGTAATCTGTCTGTTCTTTGTCAGTGAGGACTCTGCCATTCCAGTGACAGCTGACAGTCAGCGGCAGATCTTATCCAACGGCACACTGGTGCTACGTTCGGTCAAGGCAGAGGATTCTGGGTACTACACCTGCACGGCCACTAACACACTGGGCTTTGACACCATCATAGTCAATCTTGTGGTGCAAGGTAAGAAGAAACAGAAGATGTATGTGAGTGGAACTGACTAGTGGAAGACGTTTTCTGCTTTGTGATACTTCTCCTGTTGTTGTTGAGTCACTGTCTCTGTGTGTGTGTGCACCCAGTTCCTCCTGACCAGCCTCGTCTGACTGTCTCCACTACCTCCACCTCCTCCATCACCCTGGCTTGGATCCCTGGGGACAATGGAGGAAGCTCCATCAGAGGTTTGCTCCTGACTAGACTTTTTGTGAACGGAGAAACACCTTGCAGCTCCTTCAGGAACAAATACAATTGACCGTCTAGTTGTTTTTGTGACAGATCATTTTCAGAGTGCTTCACCCTCTTGCCATCAGTTTTACTAATGCTGCATATAACAGTGTAAACAATGAGGTTAATGTTTCTGGGTAAGAAAAAGGCAAACTAGAGCTGTTTGTAGCTGGTTGTTGCCCCCTGGTGTCCAATATATGCAACAGCAGCAGCAAGATCCTCCACAGTCATTTGACATTTCATTTCTGGATTGACAGTAGCTGTTTTTAAATACTTGGGTTTGGCATGACATTGTGCCGTGTGACTCTGCAGGGTTTGTGCTGCAGTATTCTGTGGACAACACAGAGGAATGGAGGGATGTGTTCATCAGCTCCAGCGAGCGTTCCTTCAGGCTGGACAATCTGCGGTGCGGGACCTGGTACAAGGTCAAGTTGGCCGCCAAGAACAGCGTGGGCTCAGGGCGCATCAGTGAAATCATCGAGGCTAAGACCCATGGAAGAGGTGAGGGGTGGAAGCAAAAGTGTTGCAGGCATGAGTGAAGCAGGAAACAAGGATATGGGCATTGAAAACATGTATAATTGTAACTGACTGTGCAAAAAATATGAAATATACTAAATTCAAAATTTTATTCAAAATTCACTCAACTAGTGCTGCTGTGATATCAAATGAGAAAATATTCAGAATGAATGCAGCGGGTTGTATTTATGGAAAAATGTGCTTTAACAAAAAATGACAAATAAAAATAATTGGTTTGTTACCATTACAACTCTCTGTCTCACCTCCTGTTCTCCTGTGTCTTTGCCCCTCTCCTCTACAGAACCAGTGTTCAACAAGGACCAGCCGCTGCTCACCCACATCAACTCCACTCACGCTGGGCTCAACCTGCAGGGCTGGACCAGCGGTGGCTGCCCCATCACCGACCTGATGCTGGACTTCAGACCCAAAGGCACCTGGGCCTGGCAGAGCCTCAAGGCCAACTCCACCACTCAGCTCTTCCTCAGCGAACTGCGTGAGGCCACCTGGTACGAGCTCAAAATGAAGGCCTGCAACAGCGCAGGGTGCGGCAACCAGAGCTCCCAGTTTGCCACCACGGACTACGATGGCAGTAAGTGAATCCCACGTCTTTTTCAGTCTGTCCGTCCCTCTTCCATCATCTCTACCTCTCCCACTTTTCTGTATTAATTAATTAATTTTTTTTTCATAGGTACAATCCCCCCAATTAAATCAGCTCGCGGAGAGGGCGATGATGTGAAAAAGCTCTTCTCCATCGGCTCTCCCGTCATCCTGGTTACTCTGGGTGTTGCTCTGCTCTTCATTATCCGCAAGAAACGCAAGGAGAAGAGGCTTAAACGTCTTAGGGGTGAGACAAAGGAAAATGAGAGATCTGTGTTATTGTGTGTAATGGATTAATGTAACACAGTGACAAGTTGAAACGATTATCCTCACAGCCGACCATAATCTAATTAAGATATTGTCTTCTTATAGATGCTAAGAGCCTTGCTGAGATGCTTATCAGGTAAGAGCCAGCTTGTATGGGCGTAGTTTTAGCTTTTATGTAATATTTATTTTTTGAAAGACCTTATAAGAGAAATCAGTGTGACTATATGTGTCATTTCCTCCTGTTTGTGTGTGTGTGTGTGTGTGCAGCAAGAACAATCGCAGTATTGACACTCCTGTGAAGGGCCCTCCTCAAGGACCAAGGCTCCACATTGACATCCCACGTGTTCAGTTACTCATTGAGGACAAGGAGGGCATCAAACAGATAGGCATGTGGCTGCACGTTGAAACTATTATCACTTTTCTATTAGTTTATATCAGATAATTAACATGTTTTTCCTGTTTTTCCTCATCTCTTGCCTGCAACAGGGGAGGACAAGGCGGCAGTGCCAGTGACAGACACTGAGTTTAGCCAGTCAGTGAATCCACAGAACTTCTGTACAGGCGTGTCTCTGCACCACCAAGCCCTCATCCAGAATTCAGGGCCTTTGATTGACATGTCAGACATCCGCCCAGGCACAAGTGAGTTGTGTTTTTCTTTTAAAGGAAATATTTTTGCAATAAATGTCAGTGGTAGAGTGACAACACAGGAAAGAGATTGAGCAGGTTTGATCCCTTACTGCTTATGTGAGCGAGCGGAGTAGAATTTGGGTTTGCAAAATATCAGGGAGGGATGAATACGAGGGACTAGCTAAGGAACCAACAACGCCACCTGAGGCCTTGCACCCCAGGATATAATGAAAATTCAACTATTTCACTGTAAACTACAAGGTCACAGGTTCGTGACTGAACAGGCAGAGACAGTAGTGAGAGTCACACTTATTTTATTGTTTAAAAAAAAAAAAAAAACTTGAATAATCAGGACTGGATCTAAAAGAAATAAAAAAGATCAACAAGACAAAGATTGCCAACAAAGTGGTGAGGTGAGTAGCAGAAAAAGATTCATTTATTGACAAAGTTACAGTCAGCACATTAGTTAAAACTACTCAAGCCTGGACTATTAATTACAGGGAGCTAAAAATCCAGTACAGCACTCACTTGATCGCTAAAGCTGTAAGCAGTGAGCTGGGGCCTCCAGTAGGGAGACAGCCTAGATCACAGGTGCCCTGTCTCACTCACCTGGGTGCAGCACAGCAAAATCACAGCAAACATGCATCAATAATGTGTCCCAGTGCCACTACTTGCAAGCAAAAGCTGTGGGCCCCTCACCACAGTGCCTAGCCCCCCCATCGTACGGCACCCAGCTACACTGAAAGGAAAAAAACAACACAAAACAACAAACAACAACAGAATAGAGCAGAGCAGAGCAGAGCAGAGCAGAGCAGAGCAAAACAGCAGAGCAGCTGCAGGTGAGCCTCATGTATGGTCAACCACCATCAAGGACCAGCAAGAGACTGACTGACTGCAGACAGGTGAGGGCCATTTATACCCCACCTGCTAGGGGGAGGGCCTAAGGGAGGAGTGGTTTTCTCTGGGGTGCGTTCAGGGGATGCACTTCACTACACTTAGCACATCCACTTCACTCATGACATTGATGAGACAGTATCTAATCTTCCTGACAACCAATAAATGGATACACTGTTTTTGGGCTGCAAAGCTGTTCTCTGATCACTGTGACCTCTCTCAGACCCTGTGTCCAGGAAGAGTATAAAATCAGCTCACAGCTCCAGAAACAGATACTCCAGCCAGTGGACACTGAGCCGACCGAGTCAGAGCCAGTCGACGGCCTCGGCGCGAACTCTGACCTCAGACTGGCGGACGATGGGCTCTCATGGCATCACCGCGACTGAGAGCGACAGCTACAGCGCCAGCCTCTCCCAAGACACAGGTTGGTCAATCCCAGCCAGTACAACTGACACAGTGACACTATGTACTCCTGTTGCCTTTATTTCATTTCCATTTTTAACATCACGAGGCAGTTTGGTCTTTAGTTTACCCTCAAATTTAAGCCCAGGTTAGAGCCATGTGTGCAGTATATGCACCACAATATGCATTTGTAAGATCTTGCATCCTGAAACAGCAGCAGCTGAGGAAATTGTTGCCGCAACAGTACATGATTTGTCTTTCCAGATAAGGGTCGAAACAGCATGGTGTCGACAGAGAGCGCCTCCTCCACCTACGAGGAGCTGGCAAGGGCCTACGAGCACGCCAAGCTGGAGGAGCACCTGCAGCACGCCAAGTTCACCATTACAGAGTGTTTCATCTCCGATAGCTCATCTGACCAAATGACCACAGGTACCAATGACCCGGCAGACAGCATGACCTCCCTCAGCACGCCATCTGAACCGGGCATCTGCCGCTTCACAGCCTCACCGCCCAAACCACAGGACTATGACCGTGGCAAAAATGTGGCTGTGCCCATCCCCCACCGCGCTAACAAAAGTAAGTATGAAAGATGGGAGCCATGGAGGGGCACCTTTGATTACTCATTTTGCATTCAGTTAATACTAGCACTACCTTATTGTTACAGTTAAGACACTGCAGATTCTTCAGTTCAACTCAATTCAATTCAATTTTATTTATATAAATCACAAAAGAAGTTATTTCAAGGCACTTATCATATAGAGCAGGTCTAGACCGTACTTATATTAACAGAGAGAGATCCAACAATTCTTCTACCTATTTAATGAGACCCAGAAGTACACTGGCACACAAGACTGAAGCCAAACCTCCAAACCAAAAGTAGGAATTAAATTTACACTGACTTAAACTGATGATCCAAATAGAAAAAAAAACTAAATTATACCACTCACTAATTACCTTCAGACAATAGGCCAGAATGATTTAAGCTGCAAAAGGAACCAAGGTGTCATGTCTCATGGCTGACATGTCTGAGCAATCTCAACGTATGGTCTTGTCCTGACCCTGTTCTTGCCTTTCTCAGGTGAATTCTGCAACCTACCCCTCTACATGAAGACAGACCCATTCTTCCGCAAGCAAGGGGAACTGCATGACCCCTGCCCGGCTGTGCCACCGCGGGAAGCCTCAATCCGCAGCCTGACGCAGCGGGCGTATCACACCCAGGGTCGTCACAAGACTCTAGACCCTGCCAAGCAGCAGGCCCTGACGCTGGGCCATTCTGGGCTGGGCAGCTTGGGTTCGAGCTCGGGCACTGCCACCTTGCCCCAGAGGACTCTCACCATGCCCAGCTCCAACACTGCAGCAACAGCTTCCACCTCCAGCACGAGCAGCAACCCCACCAACAGTAACAAGGTGGGGGGCTCCAGAGACTCGCTGCTAGAGAGCAGCTCCTCTGCGCTGGGGAGACTGCAGAAACAGAGTGTGGGGGCCTACTCCAAGTCATACACACTGGTGTAGTTCATTCTCTTGCACAGACTTGCACTGCTGTCCCGCCCTTCAGCCAGTCCCACTCTGGCGCTCTTCAGTCTGGGCCAGAAAGGGCATGCAACCATCGTTCTTTACACCCAACTAAAGGTGAACTGCCCAGCGTCCTGTCTAATTCTCCTTGGGATAGGTGTTCTCCCAGACAGAGACCCAGCTAACCCTACTTTTCATGTTCACCTGGGACTCTATAAAAGAACTACTAACTCCAACTAACAGTTCCAGCCGGCTGGTGCTCAGCTCCGCTCAGTTCTCACAGGAGTTGCACAGTAAAAAAAAAAACAGGAAGCGATTCTGTGGTCATTTGGAAATATTGACTATAATTGAGGAGCTAAAAGCTCTGTGTTTATGATGATGAAGACTACAATAGCCAGTATGAAGCTGTGTGACCATCCTGTTTCTCACGCACACACATACTGTCCTCCATAGTTTGAGTATTATTGTCAATTTGCAGGACTTCCAGTTAAGTTCCCTATTCTTACTGTATCTTTCACCCTCTATGTGTCTCTTAAAGCCCCAAACAGATATTGGCAGATTTTCTCTTAATGGTGATTCCAAAAGAAATGATTCAGGTTCTCTTCCAGAAAGGAAAAAAAAAATTTCTATCACATTAATGTGACAGAATCTCTCCAGCTGAACAGTGTCTAACTTTTTAAAGAAATCATGACAACCCAAATGAACCAGCTATGATTTCTCACATTACAAATAGAGAATATTTGGTATTATAAAGAATTTACATATATATTTCTATGTAGGTATATTATTGACATTTAAGTAAAATTATGACAAAGTATAAATTGTATGTACTACAAAGGTGTAGTAGTACATACAGAAATTTAATGTTAATGTCAAATTTAAGAACGAGACAATCGCTCAATCATGAAATTTAAAAAAAAGAGAAATT
Organism: Lates calcarifer; assembly: GCF_001640805.2. Lineage (NCBI taxonomy): Eukaryota > Metazoa > Chordata > Actinopteri > Centropomidae > Lates > Lates calcarifer. The sequence goes on from NC_066852.1 coordinate 11,705,776, forward strand.
TTAAAAAAGGTTGGACTAAAGAAAGAAAAAAGTTTAGTATATATACGGGATCCTCTGTATGTTACTGTATGTAGGCTGACTAAAGAGAGTGTTTTGCTCCTGTATGGAAAGACAGTGGGCCATTCCAAGCCCCATGTTGAGATGGAAAAAGCAAGGTAGGCTACTTAAGGCAAACTTCTGGGTGAAGGCATTTTAAACGCCCTGGTTTACAGTGTCTACTTCACCGTGTGTGTTCAGTGGAAACAATCAAGGCAGAGTGCCTTCTCAAGAGGATTTCCAGTGGGCTTTAGTTAGCCCGTTGTTAGCCTGATGTGTTGGTAAAAACAATAACATTCAGAAACCAAATCAGTGTCACAGAGGATCCCCAAATAAGTTTTATGCCGGGAGGAGCACTGCATTGCAAGGTGGTTACAGGCTTGAGTTATGATACAGTGTTAAGGCCTCTGTTTATGAAAAGATGGCAGTCAGAGATACAGTAACACAGTCAGTCAGCCTCAGTGCCACTCAGCCAATCTTTGCTCTTCAAAGAAAGAAAGACAACTAGCTGAAGGAATCCCAGTCATGATGTGAATGAAAAATAATATAATGTTGAGAGATGTTATATGTCAGGGAGTTCAGTTTTGAAAATTATATAATGTTCACACAATTGATATCTTTGTTGTTGCCCTGTCTGAAGTACTGTATATGTCCCGCTTTCTTTACCACTGTACCCCTCCATTTTGCACCAATGTACATTCACACAAGAACCTATTGGAATACCTTTCTGAAACATCTCCATGATAGTGTTTTGCCGTTTATATTTATTTATCCATTTGCTTTGTTTTTTTATTTGTTTGTTTAGGGGAGGGGGTATCTGTTGGTCTGTTGATTTTGATTTATATTCATTTTAATTTGTTTGGGATTTTGTCAAAAAATTTTGGTTCCAGAGGCCAAGCAGTACTAAGGTATGTGGCCTGTGGCTAAAACCAGTTCAGCCAAGTGAAATCAGGGACTCGTAGCTCTTTTGGTCACACAAACTACTATTGTATTGTGTATATACTGGACTGGAGTTGGTCTGTAAACCTGAAGCATTCCGACTCCCGTCCTTTTCCCCTGTTCGGATAAATTAAAGTAAAAATTCACCACCCTAAACATACTAGACCCATCATCTTTACCTTTGTCAGTGTTGTTTATAGATTAAGTCTTGTACATAAAACACAGTTTTGTATGAAGAGCTATTTTCGTCAGAATAAATCAGGGGACACATCAGGGTTGAATGCCCCAATTTCAAAATTGAAATAGTATCAAAAATAAAATATTTTACTTCTGAAATGGGCAAAAAAACATTTTTCTTTCCCTTTATGTTTTTGATACTAATTTGTTGAATTTTTATTCTTTTTTAAAGGTCTTTTGATGTTGTCATTTGTCCTATTTACTTTTTTATTATTATTTTGTATTTTGTTCATCCTCAGAAAAGTCATTGCATGCTTGCTAAAAGGGAAAAATTGAAGGAAAAAATGTATGAAAATCAAAAGCTAAAAAAAAAAAAATGTTGAGGGTATCCCAAACATTTGTTTGAGTTGCTTGTTATAGCAATTGCTTGTGTTCAAAAGTACATTTTCTATGAAAAGAAAGCAAAAACTAAAAAGATCATTCTAACACCTTGTGCAATAAAGCTATCTTTCATACGTGACGGCCTCTGTCATTCTCAACAGGTTTATTTGCAAATCATCTGGATGTCTTAGGTGGCCTTAGTAGAAACTTCTTGTTGGGCCCTTATTCACCTCCACTTAATAGTACATGACAGTTTCATTATTTCCTAAGTCACAGAGAAAGAATTGAAATAAGATGATCAACTGATTAGCTGATTGAACAATTTTAATAGTTGATTAATTGTTATGAATGTAAAAATGTAACTGATTCCTGCTTCAAAATGTGAATATTTGCTAGTTTCACAGTTTTCTATGATAGCAAACTTTGCTTGCAATGTTATCTTGGGCATCAGGGACTAATGATGAGCATTTGTCACAATTACCTGACATTTTATACACTGGTGATTAAAGAAAATAATTGTCAGGCCTACTGATAATGGAAGAAATATAGAATGATAGAATAATATGACCATGCCCAAGGTTTTCTGAGGAAACAAGAACACCCTCATCTTTGTAGCTGTGTTGACACACAGAAAAAAAACATCATAAAAAATGAGTTCAAGATGAATTCTAACAATTACGGTCAAGACAAGATTGAGGCAAGATTTTGATAAGTCCCCTCTTTAATACCAGGGCCACAAGATGGAGGACCCAACATTCTACTACAGGGGTGCAAATGTCTAACAAATGTGTGATTAATCAAATGTAGACAGAAACAGAGTAGAGTGAACTTGGAGCCCCAACCCATTGCCCTCTTTGGCTGATGAGTAATCCTGCCTCAGCAGCAGAGGATTGCTCTCCACCAGATTTTGGTGTGGTCACAGTGATGCATCTTAACATGAGGAAGTCATCAGAGGAAGTGAATCTAAAATCTGGACTGGAGAGGGTACAAACAAAGACACCCATGCCTTTGTGGCTGTACAGCCATGCAGCCACAAGATGGCATCATATCATTATAATGCCTCCACCGAGGTCAACAGATACTGTGACGAAAGTATTCTACCAAAAGAGTGCAGTCATTCATGACGGATTTGTTGTGAATAATTGATGTTTTTCAGAGTCACCTGCACTTGTGCCTACATACTACAGCATCTGGTTACTATAGCAGAGCCCTTCATGTAATTTGTATGGTGTGGAATTAGCTTGATTATTAGAGGGATGCTTCATGGATAGCTTTAGGTAGATTTATCTGTAACCATGATTATTTGTGGAGAGAATACTGTATGCTATTCAAGTCATACATCAGTAAAGATTGGTTGTTAGTATTTCTGTGAGACACAGCAGCCATTAATTCATGCTTTGCTGTATTCCTAAATCAAGTTGTTAGTCAGGAAAATAGTTTAAACAAAACAAAACCAGTGTTGTAGTGAAAAATGCAGATAATAGCCTATCTAATGGCAGTAAGGTGAAGTAGAACTTTTCAAAAACCTGCCATGGGCCCTCCCCTCCATTTTCACATAACACTGACATTTTCAACCAATAAAATGATAAGCTTGATTCAAATTTTACACATTTTGACAGTAATGGTTGCAGGTACCTCTACAATTGTAAAAGAATCAATGAAAGACACATACACATGCACCACAAGAAGGCTGAGGACAATTTTACAAGATTTAATTTATTAACTATTATACAGTTCACATAAGGCCTTCATCTTCAAACACTATTCTCAGTCAGACAAATTCCATGGTTTGCTCTTGGTGCACAGTACATAAACTTTCACGTTTCAGCTATTTTCACTTCAGTATTTGTTTTGTTCTTGTACTAATTTCATGTTTTAAAACAGGAAGAGGCTTCCATCCTTCTCCCTTGGTGTGTTTTCTTTTAAATCATGCACTAAACTTAAGTGGCCTTGAACCATTCACAAAAATTGTAGAAATGGACTTTCAATCATTGAAATACACACTAGAAATGTTTTCTACCATTGACTAAAGGGTGGTGTTCCCCAACATACAAATAAACAACCATTATAGAGTAGTATGCACTCACTTTTTGCTCATTGAGCGGCAGATTTGCCAAGTTTGTGTCAGACATCAAGTGATGCAGTAAGATTATATACTCCCCAAGAATCGTGTTATTATGGGACAGCTGCTTGGTTTGCTCTGTGCCAGTCTTAATGTTACAGCTTACAGCTCTGAGCACTTTGGGAAGAGCCCTCAGTTTAGTCTAATGAACATATAAAATGACTGACTTCCAACAGCATCGCGATTCCAAAAGTACCAGAAGTGATGATCCCAAATACTAATACAACCAATGATCTTACTAGTCTGCTCATCGTTGCAACCAAGAACCATTACGGAGCAATAATCATCCAGAACGTGTATGTGTCTGGCATTCTTTTTTTTTTTTTTTTTTTTTACCCATTCCCATTGAAAAGACAGTGCTTCCTCTCATAAATTTAATGGTTAAAATTATCAGGTCTTCATTAACAGTGCTACCACTGAAAATGTGCTGCTTGTTTTCCATGAAAAGGGAGGACAATATGCCAGCACAAAACTAATTCACTAGAGCAGGTAAACGGCCAGTGGTGCTTCCTGAATGTGTGTCATTCACAAATATTTAACTTCTACTGGTCATTGTATTGTATAGCAGGACTAGCAGTAACAGTGCGTTGAGAATACTAAACCTTCTGAGTTAAAGGTCCTTAATATTAGATGAATACAAAGAGCTTGGTTTTGATAGACAGCCACAGCAACACATCCAGCAACCTATCATGTTTCAAGCGTTTGGTTTCCATGGACACCAGATGGCAATGTAGAGTTGTGTTATGGTATGACTAGGTTACACATTCAAAAATGGCAAAATTTCTCCTTCACTTGACTGATCTGTTGATATTATAATTAAACCAAACTTCCCTAAACATCCACTCTGATCAACCAACAGCTAGAAAGAGGACAAACTCTAAAAAGAAAACTATTTTTCACATGGCTGGATGAACGAGGATTATAAGCGGATTCAGATTTCCCATCGAGTGAAAATGGGACATCTAGATCAACTTAAAGAACATAAGTTTTTACAAAAGGATCTTGTTTCACAAGCCTGCACTGATGCCACACTCAACCACTAAACAAACAATATGGACAATTAATCAATGTGGCATTTCTTCAAAATGTAACACTACACTATCAAAAAGTGCTTCAGATAAGTTTGTGGATACAAAAACAAGTTTGATGTAAACAAAGTTTGATCTGCCAGAGCTCTGTAGAGGCAATGGGTATGGCTGTTTGAGAGCTGTGAAATTAAAAACACACAAGAAAACACTATGTCAACCAAAAAAAAAAAACCCTTTTGAGGGAAAAACAACAGTGATCATTAAAGTGCATCCCTGGATGTGTACCTACCCCCTTCCCCTCCCTCCCCATGCTGACCCCCTCAAGTAGAGCCGATGAGAGAATCCCAAAAGGCAGACAGAGGAACCTCTGCTATATGGAGCACACTGCTGCCCAAAGGACCTACAGAGGAACAGTCTATAAATCCAGTGGCAGTACTTTCATGAGAGAAAAAAAAAAAACTAAAACAGTTTTACACAGATAAAAACATGGTGGTCTCAAATTGTTTCTTCCAGCTTGGCATAGAGGTTTCTATTTCTTGGTAATGTAGGATAAGTGGTGGCTGTTGACAGAGGAAAGGCTTGCTGTGACAGTGACCTCTGTCCTCCACTTCTGCCCTGATGTCAAATTTCCAGGCGATCAGGGACTCAAGAGGGCAGAGGGAGAGTCACCGCTAATGGTCGCCTGCCCTGACGCACACAAGTATGGATAAAAATGGCAGGCTGGAGAAGTTTCTCAGACACTTCCTATCTCCACTCTTCATAACCTAGTTTGTCCATGATCAGAAATGTAGTGTGCAAGTGCACATGTTTTTTTTTTTTGTTTGTTTTGTTTTGTTTTTTTTAGTGCGTGTTGGTGATAAGGTCCAGCATCATCATGGGCACACGTGGTTTCATTGTTTCTCACAGTGTCTCTTGTTCAGCAGGGGAATGGTGGGAGTGGGGGTGCTGGTGGAGGGGAGGGAGCAGTGACTGCAGGGGGGACTGGGGGGTGGTGGGCGGGGACTGCTGCAGAGGGCTGAAGTGGGTGGTGGTGTGGGGAGGAGAGGAGCGGTAACAAGAGTAGGCAGAGCTCCCGCTGAGGGTGGTGGTGGGTGAGGCGGGGAGGCCCGCCAAGCCCGTGGGGGAGTCGAGGAGGGGCTGGTTGTAAAAGAAGAATGCACACTGGTGGATGAAGGTCTCGATGATTGTCTGGTAGGTGCGTGTGGCAGTCAGGGCATCCATTGTGGAGAAGTCTGGTCTCATGAGAGTGGGCCAGAAGCAGATGGACAAGTTTTCACTGGTCATCAAGTTCACCCTGCTCAGCTGGCTCACCCTGGGAAAACACAATCAGACATCAGTTTATTCATTCTCATCATACAGTGCAAAAAAAAAACAAACAAAAAAACAGATGGAGATCTTTCACAGAAGACCAACAAAGCCATGAAAGTGATTAAAACAGAAGACAGGGAACTTACTTGTGTAAGTGGCTCACTACATATTTGAAGACATCATAATTCTCTCTGGGGAACTTCCTCAGGACATCCTTCATAGTGTATAGCCTCTGTTCTCTGTCATTGATTTCTGGACACACAGAGAGAAGCTACCATTAAATCTGATACCTCAGCGTTTGACACAGTCATTTGAAACTAAAACATCTCTCTTCACTACCATCAAAGCTATTCTTGTCAACACTGAAACACCTAAAACAGAGCAAAAGCAGGTCTGCAAAAACCTTCCCTACCCTCTCCCCTCCTAAAGAAACAATCTTTCTATGTTCTTGTAAAGACCCTCCCAGCCCAGCAGTGTTTGCTTACTGAAAGCATCCAATAGGTCCACCTGCAGAGCACAAGGCACCAGGGGCTCAGGCAGCTCAGAGAAGAAGCTTTTGAGGGCTCCAGCCACAGTGTTTATGGAGAAGTCTTTCTCCACTAGGTCTAATCCGTGGTCTACACAAGGAGAATGAGAGAGTCAGAGGGATCAGAGAAAATAAGCCCATCAGTAGTAGCTGTCATCGGGACAAAACAATTAGTTGCATGTCACTTTCCTCTGGTAACTCTCTGTTTATGTTTTGATTTGGCAACCACATAATTACATGTCAAACAGCTGGTTCAAACAAGCCTGATGAGCAACTCACCCTGTTCAAACTGCCTCTGCATGCTTTCCATCTCCGACTTGTTGCCGCTTACGCGATACAAACCCTCTGTATTCAGGCCTGAGGAAAAAAGAGCGCAGCAGAGGCAAGGGAGGAAGACGTAGGGGGGCACAGTGGGAAACAGGCAAAGCACAAACACTTCATTAGCCCCACTGCAAACAGACATTACAATACAGATGCTGGCAGTTTCTGGAGGAATACATAACAGACACTGAATAAACCACTATATTACTTTTACATCACTTTGCAATTGTGGTCATGAACAGGTGCACTGCATGTTAAGGTGACTAATAAATAACATTCATTTTATTAATTCCTGTCCTAATAAATGACCACTGTCAGTAATTCTTAGAATAAAACTACATTTTGAATACATCACAGGTCCAGCAGCACAACATGGATAATTTAAAAAAAAGGCTAAATGACTTACCTGTCGTCTCAATGAATCGGACACACTTCTCAATGAAGAGTGGGATAGGTCTGTCTGGGGAGACCACATTTACCAGGGGGACCCCAAAGTAACTGCTCTCCATTGGCTTGGGAATAGCTGGACGAGGCTTTGGTCTTGTTTTCTGTGAATAAAGAAAGACAAAGGACTCTGACTGTCAAAAACAGGAATAATTATGTTGATACTAAGAGGTACTCACTGGCCTCTAACTAAATGTGTTGTTCCCCGACAACAGCAAATCACATTTTGTCACAGCTAGTTCTTCTTCAAGACATACCATAGTTTAAACCTCAATATATATTTTATGCTGATTGTAATGAAGCTATTATACCTATGTAAATGAATTAATTAACAATTTCTGTGTGACATTGTGGACAAGTAAATGAAAATTAGCTGGTATAGCACACACCTTGGCTGTTCGTCGCAGGCTCTTCAGAATGTTCCTCTTTTTCGGGTCCTCACTCTCCTCATTGACAAGACTTTCACCTTTCAGGGTCCCAAAGTCATCTTCCTTGGACTTTGGAAGAGCTCCCATCTCGTCATCGCTGCCTATGAAGCTCGTGCGGAAGCTGCTGAACTTGCCAAGTCGCTTGGAGCGGTCACGGTAAAGGCGAGGCTTCACCCCCACAGCTGAGAACTTCCTCCTTCGCTCGAGAGAGCTGCTGTCTGCTTCGCTGTCTGAGCCATTTCCATTTGAGTGCATCCTGTTGGAGTTGCGGATGGTGATGATTTTGCCTTGTGTGCTGTCATGTGGCACAGAGTAGATGATCTCTTCATTGCTGGGGCGGGGTTTCGAAACAGCGTCCATGGGCTCGGCATAGTCTGAGGGATCGTAGCCCACATCCCCACCAGGGACCCAGGTAACAGCAGAGGGTAGGGAGCGACGATGTCCTAGTGTATCGATGTATGGGTTACGGCTTACCTTCCGGAAGTCAAAAGTGACACCTGGTTTAACTCTCACTTGGGGGGGTACTTTGTTGTTGAGTTTGTTCTCAAAGTCTCTGATATCAGAGATGACAGAGATGTCACTGGAATCTAAGTCGGACAAGTTGTAGCCCCCGCTGTGAGAAGTGAGCGTGCCATCATAGTAAGGGGGCGATGGCTCGACGTCATCCTCTGAATCCAAGAACATGGTGACAGGACTGGGAGAACTGCAGCGTGGAGAGTACACACTTTCATTGGTGCATGCTTCAGCAACATTATCGTACATATGTGTGGCCTCCACAATGTTACGCTTCTCTACCACCTCCATCAGAAAAGAATGGAACATTTCTATCCTGTGCAGGCCTCCCACTACCCCCCCGGATCCACAGACCACACTATTGAAACGACCCTCAATCTCATGGGCTAGCTCCTCCCCTTGGATCAGCTGTTCGCAGGCATAGTCGCTGTCGGTGAGCTCTGCCTGGCTATCTCCCACTGCCAACAGCTGAACTGGGATGATGTCTTGAACTTCACACAAGAATGCACACAGAGTCTCCAGGGAGGCTTTTCGAGAGACCGAGTACACTGCAATGTAGCCGTGTACTAACCTGCTCTTGCGCAAAGTGAAGGAGGCGTGGTATGAGAGCAGAGACAGCTCTATAGCCAGCTTGTGCCCACCAACTGTCTGTTCCAGCAATACAGAGGTGCCACTGTTAGACATGGGCCTGCAGTGTTGATGCATTAGGAAAGGAGACAGGAGCTGCTCAATGTCATAGGAGTCTCCACACATTAAACACATGACGACGCGGAGGTCTGCCTCCGGGACCGGCTGATGAGGAGAGTCTCGGAGACCTTGAGGCTCAGGGAGGAGGGGTGGGGAGCTGCTACTAAAGGATGTGCTCCTCCTAATATCCAGAAGGCTCCTCAGCACCTGGTTGATTTGAGTCTCATTGACATTATGGCCATAGCCCACACCAGGGGAGGCAGGGTCTAAAAAGCTACACTGCAGTCTCCTTGCAACCTGCTGTCCCTGTGTTATTAGGTTTAAGGCAGTGTCTCCACCTATATCCACATATGATCCTACGCCTCTTTTAGTAACTAAAAGCAGTGATGTTGGCAGCTGTGCCAGCTGGCTGTCCCTTCGACCTAGAGTTGATTCCCTAAGCCGCTCCAGGCTTTCGACCACATAAGAGAGGGATTCTTTTGAATTGTACAGACACAGACATCCGTGAGGGGTGAAAGTGGGGGTGTGGAAGGAGTTTACTGGAAGACGTACATTTCCCTCAATGGGCCGCAGTGTCAGTTCATACATCTTCCCGTCTAACACATACCAGTCATCATTTGTGCAGAGAGCTCTAATCTCATTGGCAAATTCTCTGGCCAGTCCATCCTTCCCTAGTATGACAAGGTTAATTCTGTCAGCCTTGGTGTCTCCAAAATGAGCTTTCACATCAAAAAAGGGGTAACATGTGGGGAAACGGGAAGCTAAGAGTTGTTCAATCTTAGAGTCTCCACAGTGAGGACTGTTAGGGCAGGTCTCCTTGGTAGGGTGATAGACAAAGTGGATATGCTTCAGTACCAGAGCATCTCTTTCAGCTGGAAGCTTTTGTAGTGCCTTGAATCTCTGTTCCTCCCCCAAAACCTCCTGGATTGCCCCCATCTTCTCCTTGCTCGGCTTGGCATCTACCTCCAGTTCATAAAAAAGCTCAGAGTACTCCAGTAAGAGCTCCTGAAAGTCTTCTTTAGCACGGTCAATGATCTCCTTCTGATGGCGGTTGTACAGGTCCAAGTACTCTGGCTCCTCGAGCCACTGGTAGAACTCTTCATTCATGATAAAGCTGCGTGCCTCCTCCCATGGTTTACCGGGTGTGACAAAGGGAGAGGAAGCCAGCTTCTGTTTAAACTCCAGCCTCATCTCTGCTCGTCTGCACTCATTACGCAGATGTTCCAGGTGAGCATTAAATATGTCCTCTGCTTCTGCAGTCTCCAGTAGGTCTGAAGGGATTCGTTCATCTTCCATGTTATCAATATGAGATGTATCCTCCCATGGTGAGTCTTCCAGAACAACAAACCAGTGGGCAAAGTGCTGCTTGGACTCTAGGACCTTCTGTACCCCAGACCAGCTCAGTTGATCTATCTCATCCAGGTCAGGCACCAAAGAACTAAGTGCTAAAGGAAGAGTGCTTAAGTATATTTTGCGACGCCTCTCAATATGTTCCTGCTTCAGACGGTAGACATGCTGTTGAAAAAGCTTCTTGCACTTGGCTGTTCCCTCCAAAAAGACATATTCTTTGTACTCTGGGGAGGTGTTCATGCGTCGACTGGTGTTTAACCAGGTTTCATTATGATTCTTTACTATACGGTTGATTAGCCATTCATAGCGATCCTTGGCAGAAGCTATCTGCTGACTCTGGAGCTTCAGAGCTTCAAAATAAGGGATGATCTTGGGCTTTCCCCTGCTCTTATCAATAAGTTGAACCAAAGTGAGGAAGGCAAGGTCCACATTTATGTTTGAGCGCGCAGATGTCTCAACTACTGGCAGACTCTTTTTTGTGATAGCAAAGGTATGTGCATCTTTGATATAGCGTTCAACTCCTTCATCGCACTTGGTGAGGACCAGCACAATTGGCTTCTTTGTCTTGCTAAGCTGACCATACAGGTTTGTGACAAATTTCAGCTGGTCATCAAAGTTGCGGTTCATGCCCCGGCTGACATCAACACAAAGCAGGAAGCCATCGACCTGCAGCTTGCCCTCAGGCATTTGTTTTTGCTCAAAATCTTGCTCCAGACCCAGCTGATCTGTACAGAAGTACATGAGCTTCTCTGCTGAAGCCAGCTTGGTTGCAGCTGCCCGTTTGATATAGGGCTGCATAGCAGTGCTACGGTGTGGCTGAAATGTCTGGTCATCGATGAATTCAGTTTGCTCCACAACATGCATCCTGCATTCAGGCCCCTCCTCCAGAACCCGTGACACCTCCCCCCAAAACAGAAAGTGATCATTATTAACCACTCGACCCCCAAAGTCACTGGTGCTCAACACTGATGTGTGGTCCAAGTAGAAGTCATCAGCACTAGGTCGCACAAACCTATTGCACAAACAGGACTTCCCAACCCCACATTGTCCCTTCTCTTTCTCTGTTCCTGACAAACCCACCACAATGAGGTTGTAAATGGGTGATCGGGCATCTTGCTTTTTCGCCATCATAGTCTCCTGACGCTCATCCTGCCATAAACAGGCACTGTATAAAGGAGTTCACTTGAATGTTTGTCCATAAAGTTGTTGATCCACAGGAGAGATCAGATTACACTTTCTTCTGCTGGGCTTCGATTTCAATAAATAGCAGTGCAGTGATATGAGCAGAAGGTTCTTTCACTCAGTCCTTACATGAATCAGATCCTGTCAAAAAAACAAACAAACAAAAACAAAATCAGATAAACTGGGCAATCAAAAAAAGACATTTTGAAATATAAGGGAAAGAAGGGAAAATTTGAGAAACCATCAATGGGACAAATGTTATTCTTTCATATTTCTATCTTTCTACATAAATGAGTGATCTCTAATAATAGCAAAATACAAAAATGACAAGGGGCACATTTTGTTCCATTTTGTGCCCATTTCCTTTGTATGCAAATAATACTGAAGGAATGAGCCCTGTCAATGGTGAAGGCTGTGTATACTGTTAAAGCAACCAGTGTTGGCTCTTTGATTCTGCCAGTCAGCTGATTATTAGGCTCTAATTACTGTCCATGATCACGACTACGGCCTTGATCATGTTTCAAGTCTGGTCATTAGTCAAAATGTACTATGTGTGAAATCACTGCATTAATATTATTACTGTACACACAAAGTTGTGATCAAAAGACTGCTGTATTTTTGCCGTCATATCTCGCCACAAGCAAAAGCATAATGAAGACAGTGTTACAGGATCAGTGACAGCAACCTGTCAGACTATCTCCTGAGAGGGCCCATAGATTTCAGTTGTACAAGTAATGGCTAAAACACAGTAAACTCAATTTCAAATAAGGAAGCACACCAATTTTTGCAAATTTCATTAAATTGTCTGGCAGACTTATTGTCCACTCCAGGGTTGCAACTATTATTCTTATTGTTGAATTTATCTGCTGGAGTGTTTTTTCAACTCATTTAGTATAAAAATGTCAAGAACGCCCATCACATTTTCCCTGAGCCCAAGGTGACATCTTTAAATTTGCTTCTCTGTTTGAAAAAAAGAAAAACAAAACCCAAGGATATTCAATTTACTATCATAAAAAACTAAACCAGCAAATATTTAAATGGGAGCAGCTACCTTTTCTGGTATTTTTACTTGAATAGTTCTTTAAATATTATCATCAAATTTACTGACAATTAATCTTCCATCATTTTACCAAGATAAATTCCTGTAGCATCAAACCAGGAGCAAAAGAATTACATTGCTTCAAGGAGAAATCGTGTTGGGAGTGGTGCTCTTTAAATGACATTGTCAGCTGATCAGTGAGTAGGGTGACAGGCATAAAAATGACTGTTGTTAGCACTTCAGTCTCCATTTTTCAGCCTAACTTAACACATTTTCCACCTAAACGCAACAACAGCTATCAGCACCACCTCCAAAGACAAAACTGAGAATGAATGAATTTACCAACAGAGTCAGACACGTGCAATCTATGTCAAAGGAGACATAGAATTTGCTCACCCTCTTAAGACACTTAATGCATTATTATAGAGCTGGTTAATGCTCTCATTATTATAGTGCTGATGCAATTCAGATACAATAGTAAGCTCATAGTTCCTGTAGAGAATACCAACCAGACTTTCACTTATGTGTAATATGACTCACTGGAGTCAAACATCATGACAAAAAGAGGAATAACAGACTTAAATAACCTGTCACATGAAGTGATCCCATATTAGAAACAAACAGCTCTGACAGGGTCAAAAGCAGCCGGCAGTCCACACCGCTCAGCTGAGCCAGGCCTGATATCCAAATGAGTTCTTAGCAAATAAAAACAACCTAGCTGCCCTATCTAGCGACATCAAAACACAGTTCGCTAAAGCGCACCTTCGAGCAATTTTATTTACATAACCTGCTTGCTTAGATAAAGATTTTGCAATGTTATATGTTGTAAAGGATTAACAGTTAACATGGACTTTAGGGTGCATAAGAAGGGCTGACCACGCCAGGCCTGCTGTCTACATAATGAAATTAGAACCGAAAACAGGGATAGCCTGCCTTCCCCACGCAGACACACAATGTTTAAAGGGAATGTATTTACCCAGGTGTCTAGGGTGTAGCACTCAACAGCTTCACAGGGAAATCGCCCATAAAGAAGAGGAGAGAGCATATAGGGTACATACCATCGCATTTCTCCCTTTCTCCTCTTGCATCTGTCAGGCCAGCGCTTGCCGCAGCCCTCGCCGCCTGATGTGCATAGGCATAAAGCCGCAGAATTCACTATGAGTCCTCTCAGTTCACAGATAATACTGATAATATTGCAACTTCTGCGATGGGGCAATTTGATTTAAATATCAATTACCCATGTCTGGATTCTCTTATTTAGCATTACTGTTATCGCTGCAATTAAACGCGGGGAAGGAATAAATAAATATCCCAAATAATAGAACAATCCACTTTTGTTCTTGCAAGAGTTTTCCCTCATGAGAAATCCGGGCGTACAAAATTCTTCTCAGCCGTCTCCTTCTCGCTTCACCACGTTGCTTTTTCAATAATTATTCTGTCCATTGTTGTGCCCACATAATGCTGGGCCGGTCGCGCACACGAGACAACGGTGAGTTTGTTGCAATCGCCGTGGAGCTTCGTCTGATATATGCTTCTACTGCAACAGAAACTGTTCATGTCCTGGTCGATTTAGTGAGCAGATTGCGTGTGTGAAAGTGGTAATTCTGCCAGCTTTCCGATAATGGCGGCGGCCCTCCTCCCCGGACCTAGTTCTCCTCTTCTTTTCTTTGGGAAAAGGGAGCTGTGGAGACTGAAGCAGCGGAGAGAGGGACTCACCCAGCGGCGCCCTCACACAACTGCAGCAGGTCGGTTTCACTGCTGCTAGCTCACCAGTATCCTGCTGCCTATGCGGGGCTCGTTACTCAAAAGTAATCCATTACTCAGCATACAGGTTTCCAAAGTATTGCCGCCATTTTTGTTCCACACTTGCCCGAGAACAACCATTCATTTCTGAGATAAATTATTTCCCATTACACCGGATAATGAACAACTGCGGTTGCATCCCCTGATAAAGTATCCAGGAGTAGCTTAATATTAGCTAACGTTACTGTTTCTGTGAATGGCAGCAGATTTTTGGTGCAATTATACATGGCTCAAATTCGTAGCTAACACTGGTTTTAAAAAGTTCACACACAGAGTAGGTTTCAGGATTGCACAACAACGTTTTCATAGGGTTAAACCGACTTTAACTGGAAATTTGTATGTAATTTGTAACTACTATTGTAATGTAAGTTAAGTACCGGCTATTTTGCAATAACTGCTAGTTAGAATATGTGTTTATCTTATACTAATGTCAATCACACCAAAAACGTGTGGTTAGTAAAGTAAAAAATATTGTTTTAAGTGTTTGTAATGGATAAAATGTAATTTTTAGCGTTAGGTTAGCGTTAACTTAAAGGGCTAACGTTAGCTAGCGTTCCATCAACGTTACAGTAGCGTTTCTAGTTCCGCTAGTTGGCCACTGTATCTATGGCTGCTTATTGTGAAACACTTGACTTAGTCCAAACTCGTTCGGCCGTAGAACAACAATATTATATACAATATCAGTTTTGTTAGTTATTAGTTTTAGTAGGCAACAATACTAGGCTTAGTGCTGTTACATACTGTAACTCTTGGCCTGTAGGTTCGCGATAGAATCATTTTATTTTGATGAAGGCATACATCACAACAAAACGGCTGTTAAGATAATATCATATCACGAAGAGAACAGATAAACTTCCTGTAAAGTTATTAGTAAATAAACAGACAAAGGAAAATGAGACCAGGTCCCTTGAGTCTCCCAAAACAAATAAAGAAATGTCACTTGTTTCAAAACATCTAGACAGCTTAGTGTAGTGTGGAGGCAACCGTGTAAAGTATGTCCCTATGGTCTGAAGATGTCTGAAGCCTGTACAAGTTAACAGTGCTCACGGTGCACTGCCATTCAGCTCTAACAGCTTTAACAGAGGCCAACATCAGTCACCAACATCCTATCTGATTACTTTTGGCAGACTATTAACTTTAGCGTTGTCGCCTCCTAGTGGATTTATAGGCCATAATCTGCCTGAAATCTACTCTCTCACCTTTGCGGTGTAGGCTTAATGCGGTCACAGTTTTTACTTTCTATAAAGATCTCAAGCTTTTCTCCAGAAACTATTGTGCTGCTGTGCTGCAGTTACATCGGTCTGGATTCAGTGGTTCCAAGTGGGAGTGCGTTTGGCCCACGCTGCTGGGAAAACAAAGTCAGCCTGGCAATGGATTGTGTAGCTCAGGAGCTTCACTTTCAGCTGTGCAAGTAACAGAAACTGTGGCCACCACCACCACACTGCGGCTGCTGGAGAAGATGAAGTTGATCATATGTGCTGATTATTAAGTAAGACCGGGTAGGCATATTTGTGTGTGTCTGTGTTTCTGCATATGTAATTTTTTATGTGCAAGATGCATGCAGTTTTCTTGCCATGTATGCACTGTGTTTGAGTTTAATTAATTAGAGCTTTTTTGCTTGAAGGTGGTGGTAGAAATATTCAGACCATTTGTTTAAATAGAAACAGAAGTAGGATTATGAGGGAAATGCTGCATGCACATAGGAGTGTTGTTATTGTTTTTACAATTACCATATTTTAAACATAGACAAGGTCATTTTCATGTGTTTGTGACACTACATGAAAAGTCAAGCAGTTATCAGACTCATAAGGATTAATCTTCTGGGTATAGAATTTAATCTATCTATTTAATCGCAATCCATCCCTCTCAGTGTAATTGATATTATTACCACTAGGAAGAGCTCTAGGCCTTCCTATAATTCAGACCATCAACAACAGTTGATGTGATGATAAGCTTGTGCTTATTGTTCCAGTGATCATGCAGGGGAAGTTACATTATTGACCTCTTACTCATCCTCATGCTGACTGAAAACAGACTTTAGATCACTACATCCTCAGTAGATATTTGTACCTTTTGTGTTTTTGTTTCTCAGTTCCTGCTATATGCAAATGCATTTCTACAGCATGTTGATTCACAGGGTTTTGTTTTATGCCTCAATCAATTTATGAAGTGTCCTTTGTGGTGTAACAGGGATCTGGGGGATGATAGGCAGTAGAGGTGAAAACAGGGTGAATGAGACAGCAGGTGGGTGCTGAAGGAGCTCAGGACAGATGGACAATAGATAGGAAATGGCGTCTCTACTGAGGATATAATGAACAGTAGGGAAAGCTTGGTTAGGTTACCCAAACAATATTCACGTATATTTTTCATTTTTATTTCACCTTATAACAAACTTCATAACAGCTCCACACTGAAGTAAGTAAATGCAGCATAATGAGTCAAAGATTGGATGGAAAGGAGAAAGAGAAATAGACCATTTGAGGATGTAAAGGTTAGCATAGTGAGATATAGATTAGCTAGAAAACTGCAAAGTATTATATGTATATCTTATTTATTCTGTCACACAACCTGTGTGTGTGTGTGTGTGTGTGTGTGTGTGTGTGTGAAAGAGAGAGAGAGAGAGGAAGAGAGTGGGAGAAAAGAGAAAGAGAAGAGAAATAGCCCATTTTCCACCCCACCCAAATAAGTCATCATTCTTCTGTGATTCATTGTTAGACTGAATCGGAAAACCTTAGCAATTTAAATACAAAATGAGGAAAAACCATTATTATACCTCAGTCTCAAACACTGCGTGCACAGGCAGCCAGTTTATGACAGGAAGGCTGTGCCGAGATATCTGGATTTCTTCCATAATATGTCAGATGTTCAGAATTAGTTTTTGAGTTTTTAATGTAATTATCTGAAATTGAAGTCAGGCAGAGGGCTGTGGCTGCAAAAAAAATCCTTAATAGAGGGGAGAGACAGGCTTGATTTGCTTTTGAGATACTTCAACACTTTTAATAGATAAAGTTACAACAAAATTGTGCATCTTGTACAGTGTTTTGGTCTTAAACAGAAGTGGGTGTAGTAGCAGTTGAAGTGGATAGAAAGTGGGTGTTCTCCTGAGAAGAAGTTTGTTGAAATAAATCAAGTCAGTCCTGACATACATATTTTAATAGCGGTTGCACTTTTGGCAAGTGTTAGACTCCGTCTCTTGGGTTTTTTGTATTTTAAACTAATGATGTACACATACAGGAGACTAACAAAAATTTAGAAAGGTATACTTCAGATAAGAGTCACAAGCAAATGCCCACGAAGGAAGATCCTGAACATCAGGAAACAGCTAGGAAGGAAATCCTTCTTACAGGAACTGCTAAACAAAGATAGGAACATTGAAAAAAAAACATTAAAAAACTCAGTTGGAAAATAACACAGCCTAGGTAAGATGAACTTTACAGAGAAACTGTAGTTTGTAGACTGACTTAAGTGTCCTTTCGATTTGTGCTGGCAGTATGGTTTTTGCCAGATGCTGTTATGTGTAATGTGTGCAGGGTCGAGAAACCAGATGTCTCAGGAGACTACCCTCATGTTTTCCACATGCATGTGGTTGCACATGGCATGTCTTGGATGCCCTTCAAAAGTAAATCAAATATGCTGCCAGCAGACTATCTGTCAGATTATTGTGTCTGACACCTGTGTGTGGTTATGACTCACATAGATTTCAAGTTGACTTTCCTGATTACTTCAAAAGGGTATATGGGACTTAAGAAATACCCAAACATGCCCAGCTCTGACTTCTTGAACAGAAACTAGGGTTTCAAAGGAATTGCTCAGCCTGAAGATAAAGCCATTATGACATCCAGTTGAGGGAAACAAGGGCCTAACCTGAAGCCTCACCTAGAGGTGGAATTCACAGATGATACCTGGTGGTCAAGCATGGACACATGGTGCCCCTGTGAACATGAATGCTAATAAATTCATTTGCGTTTATTCAGAAAGCTGCACTCATATTTCAAAGAACACTGGTGCCAAAGATAGTTATAATTGTTGGCATGTAACTTTCATATCTTTACTACAGAAGCATTTGAAACCAAAAATACATCCTGAAGTGTAATCTACAG
Source organism: Lates calcarifer (assembly GCF_001640805.2). Lineage (NCBI taxonomy): Eukaryota > Metazoa > Chordata > Actinopteri > Centropomidae > Lates > Lates calcarifer. The sequence continues at coordinate 11,724,160 of NC_066852.1, forward strand.
GCCACATGACCTCTGATCCAGAATATTTCCTCCCTGTGCTGTTTGGCTTTGATAGGGGAACACAACAATACCTACCATTCTGCTATAGTCAACTTTTCTGTACGAGCTAAATGATCAACTATCATCATATTGTATGAGGTTCTTTTGATTTTTGCACCCCATAGAAAATTGACCTGAAGTGACTGATCATCTTTGGCGATGCTGGTGAATAGAGCACACATAACTGAGCAGGAATGCAATGGAGTAACTGAGTAAACTACAGGGTCATGGAGGCTAAATTTTCAGAAAGAAAAGCTGTGAGGGAACAGGCTGGACCTGGCAGGATTGTTTTCCATATACAGAAGAGGAGGCAGGGCACCAAAATGAGGTTTTGAGTGACACCAGTTGGTACACAATCTTTTTAAACTATTAAATGAATGTGGCAGTTTCACTTCTCCCCTGTTTGTGTAAACTACATGAGTGAGAGTGATAGCGAGGGAGCAGCATGGAGATTTTTTTCTCCCACCTCTTCTTAAGCACAGTTGTGACAGCCAGAGATTAGGAAAAAGAGTAGGAGACTTTCTCCATCTGGGTAGCATTATTCAGATTCCTCAGTGTTGGACTTTTGATGATGCTGGCAAGGGAAAGGGAGCGAGGCGTGGAGACAGAGTGGGAGAAAATGGAGTGAGAGGACAGAGAGAGGGAGGGAAACCAGAGGGGGGCGCTATTCTATTCTCTCACAGAGACGATGTGGCCTTGTGGTTTGCACACCCCAAAAAACGCCTCTAATCTGGGGGGTGGGGGTGGAATCTAAAAGAGAAAAGATAAATCTGATAATTCATGCAAACAGCATATTTTATATTGAATTATTGTTATGTCAGAAATTAGAATTTGTTGCATCGTGAATGTTGCCAGGAAAACCAAGCAGCTGGGGAAAATGATAGTTCAAACTAATATCAGATTAATAACAGACTCTCAGATTGTGATATTTTGATGCCGGTGTGAGTCATTTCATCAACAATGGAAGACAGCCACGAATAGACAAACAGCCTTGCTGGTGAAACACTTCCATAATTCACATCCCCTGTGAATCTGTCTCAGCTTGTGGGAGAAAAGGGAGGGAGCGAACTAAATAGGGAGGGAAGGAAAGAAGGAATGTACTGAGATCTCATCATGTGATTTCTGTTTTTTTCTCTTTTATATAGCTGTAGAGTGATTACATGTTTGTAGTTTGGGGCTCTTAGCAAATTTTTCCAAACCCTCTCTGCTCTCTGTTTCTCTGGCTCCTTTTTTTCTGCATTATCCAGCAGCATACTTTCCCTAGCCCTTTTTTTTTTTTTAGTCCAGTTGTGTGACGTGTGAGTGGAGTTCCTGCCCTTGTTTCATGCAGTATGGTTTAGAGAGAAAGAGAGGGACTTGTGGAGAGGTGGACATTTACTTTGACCTGTCAAAGGGAAGATGAATTGAAGGTATAAACAAGAGGAGCTGTTGGTGTTTTGGCCTGAGTGTGGCGTGTGCCTTGTCCTCACAGGAGAGCCGGACGAGAAGGAGGAAAGACGTGGAGAAAGAGACGAAGGCTTGGAGAAAGTGACTGAAGGGGAGAGAAACTGAGTTACCTAAATCTGTCGCCCATGGGCAAAGGTAGATGAGAAGTTACAGTTAAGGAGTCTCTCTGACACAGGAGGAGGGGCACCAGCCCTGCGGGGGGGGGGGACCACCAGTTCAGCCTTCTTCCAGCAACAACAGGACAGGATGAGGTACCAAGGCAGGGTAAGATCCTGACTGCCATGATGCTCTTTGTTGCATTTTTCATGTTTAGTATATACATGTGTGAGTGCGTGTACATTATCTGTGCTTATTCAGTAAAGCAGGAGATCCAATCCACCAGTTCTCTGCCTCACACATGGAGGGAAAAGCAAAACAGAACAATGAGTCACTTTGAGATTTTTTTTTTTTTTTTTTTTTTTGCCCATGTATGAGTCAGTGTGTATTTTGGTTTTGTATAAGCTTTAACCCAAGCAGTCCAAAGAGGATAAACTTGGTATTTTTCCACCATATCCATTACTGGCACATCGGTGGTACGGAGCCAGCTGTGGTACCAGAGCAGCTCGCCCTGGGACAGAGTGGTGGGGCATGCCATATAAGGAAGACTATCCGAATGGAGTTGGTCCAGCAGAGCTTAGTCATGGGGCCTGGAGCCAAGTCCCACTGTTAGGTTAGTCTCCTCGCTGGTTGTCACTGCAGCTGCACCTTCAGACCAGCAGATTTCACTGAAGCTCCCTGGTATTCAGAGTCAAATCCCACATTAAGCGCTCGAACATGGTGAGAGTCAGTTAGCTCAGCTGCTGTAACATGCTAGCCTCAGGTCAGTTCATTGACAACAAAGCTTCAAGGATTACCTTGTACTCTGGTTAAATCTCCATCCCAGACCTGTAGCCCTCAAGGTATTTCAGCCACTGTGCCTCCAAAAAATAGTTTCAAATCTTTTAAGATCTTAGATCATATAACTGTAGCAACATGTTTCTGTGTTTTGGATGACGTTTTTTCCACATGTCATTCTGATGAAATTGGCCAAAAGTAAAAAATGTAACACATGACTGCTGTGAAAAAGATCCTTGAAAACAATGTTTGCTGTGTTTTTGAGTTATAAAAGAAAACAGGGCTTTGCTGCTTGGAAAGTCCAAAATTTATCAGTGTACTTTTAATTCAGACTTTAATGAGCATAACAAGAAAATTACACACATTTGGACATCTCATTGAAAAGGTTGACACTGTCAACACAGCAGCTACTGTACAACTGAATACCAGCAGAGATTAACATAAAAGGTATGAGACCTGAGGCAGATGGAATGAAACATTCGAGCCAAAGGAGGCTATTAAAGTTCAGAGCCAGGTGGTGTCATTGTTTTCTGCTCTGAAAGGTTGATGTGTGTGCTGAACACATGGAGGTGTTCTCCAAGTTTCATAATAAATGATAAGCAACCACATACAAGTCAAACTTCAGCTAGTGTAAGTATGCTTGTGTAATGCATGTTCCTAAATTGAATGAAAAAAATCCTCTGCATCTTCTCAATTCTTGAAGCACATTTCATTGTAAGTTAACAAGCTGTCAAAGAATTATGGGAAATGTTGTATTTGGCCACAGCTGCACCTCTGTTGCATCCTCACACCTCAGGTAGCACAGGGATAATTTTATGCCTGTACTACTAATTGCTTTTTTGTCGCATGGGAATCATGAATGGAAAGGGTTGGCCAGGAATGCCGACATATTCACGATGTTTGAATCATGCACAACTGCTGACGCGCAGCATAGAAAAGTTCGGTGGTATCCACTGAACGCCTGCCCCAAACTTGACCCTAACATTCCTTTGTTGTATCCTTTGGAAAATCTGACTGTGAACTGTAACTACTATCTGAAGGAAACCCACCTGCAAGAGTGGGAGAACAATACTCCAAGGTGAAGCAGAGAGGAGGAGGGCTACCATGGAAGTGTCCGTTGACTTTCCTTTGCTCTCACTTGTTGGCTGTCTTCCACTGTTGTCCTCTTTGTTTTCTGAAGGATTTTCCTGCAACTAGTGCTCGGAGATAATGACCTTCTACTGGCATTAAGAAGCCAAATGAGCCCCTTGAGAGGTTTTTGCATTCAAGAAAAACAGAGGTCCTGTGGAAGTCTAGCCCCTTTGTTCCACTTTCTGCTTGTGTGTGTGTTTTTTTTATGAATGTGTAAAGAAAAACAGCCAGGCTTTTCTCATAAATGTATCTTTGATGCTGAGGACAGAGTGCAGTTTGTTGGGCTGGGCTGTAGTACACTGATTACACACTACTTTGTGTGACTGGATATTTATCATCAGTAAGTATTGACTACTGACATCTGATCTGACATTTTTATCTATGTGTATGTGTATGTGCATGCGCATGACTGTGCATGTGGTTGTGTGTGTAATGTCATACTTCGGGGCATATCTGAGAATTTCACTCTGCCGACTGGCACTTATTTCCTGTCTGCACCATGGTGTTTGCCATCACAGTGTTGTTGACATGTACACACACTTTCCTTGCAGCAGTGGTTAAATCCCGTCTGGTGATATAAAGCTGTGTGTACTGTACATAAATCATAATAGACTATCTCACTATCACATAATAGATGAGTCTGTCCTGTGTGTTTATTATTTGGATACCTCAAAATGTCTCCATTGTTTAATCTTGGCAAGGCTTAGTGGAACTGTTCTTACTCTGTGTCTTTACAGAGTGTTGTTTTGGTACTTTGTTCAGTAACTCTTGAGTCATTTGCTCTGATATTTTAAGAGTATTTTTGAAATACATATTGTCTCACTTCATAAATAGATCCTATTTTGCAATATGGTATGTGGCAATTATTGCAATACTGAGCACCAGATGTTAATTCTTTCATGACTGGGTGAATGTAGTAGTGCCCCCTGCTGTCAGCAGATGGTAACTACACCAATTGGAGGGTCAGGAGGATCAGCACAAACAGAAATCATTTCTCTCTTTATTTTGAAAATTTGAAGCAACTCATGGATCCAACATAACTCACATTCACTTATTCACTCTATTTTTTTCCTACTCAGTACTGAACCAGAATCTTAATTTATGTGACTCCCTGTGATGTCTGTTCTTCTCTCTCTTCCTGTAGGAGGTGGATATTGAAGGAAGAGTGCGTCTGGTGATGGAGAGTGCCCTGACTGCACGGGACAGGGTCGGGGTGCAGGACTTTGTCCTGCTGGAGAATTACAACAGTGAGGCAGCCTTCATAGAGAACCTGCGACGGCGCTTCAAAGAAAATCTCATCTATGTAATAAAGCCAATTTTCTTCATATGTTCCAAAACATTTCACTTGGTGTGGTGAGACATGTTTGAATGTGTATATCTGTTCTTGTAATATTTTGGCTCAGACGTACATTGGCTCCGTGTTGGTATCAGTGAACCCTTACAAAGAGCTGGAGATTTACTCCAAGCAGCAGATGGAGCGCTACAGAGGAGTCAGCTTCTACGAAATATCGCCTCACATGTGAGTCACTCCATTGTCCTCAGACATTTTTTATCAAACTCCTCTGCTGTCAGCCACCATGATAATCACACACCATGCTCCATCCATCCATCCATCCATCCATCCACCCATCCATCCATCCATCCATCCATCCATCCAGGGTCACAGGGTCACAGGGGGCTGGAGCCAATCCCAGCTGACACTGGGTGAGAGGCAGGGTACATCCTGGACAGATTGCCAGTCTATTGTGATGTTTACACACAAACAAATAAATTAAATGCACAACTGACTTCACAGTTTCAGTCAGTCATAACAAAAATTAATACTATTACCTTTTAAGATCACTGAATTGTACTGTTGTTTACATTGTATTCCATCACAATGATTTATGTCACAATGTATGTTGACCTGTAACTGACAATGCTTTTGATTTTGCTTTTTCCCTCAGCTATGCTGTATCAGACAACACTTATCGAGCAATGCGGACCGAGAGGAAAGACCAGTGTATTCTCATATCGGGTGAGAGTGGAGCAGGTAAAACAGAGGCCTCCAAGAAGATCCTCCTCTACTACGCCGTCACCTGCCCCATGAATGATCACATGGCCGCCCTTGGTGACCGCCTACTGCAGTCCAACCCTGTTCTGGAGGTATTTAACCTTTTAAACTGAAGAGCCAGTATCACAATAAAAAGCACAATTAATTTAGACTATTCTATTCTAAAATTCCATTAGCTTAATCATTCACAATATACTGTATATGCTATTATCTGATAGATCTGAGATACTTATAAATACTTTCTCTTGATTGTTTGATTTTGTTATTGTATTCTTGCCCTTAATTACACTTCCTCCCTCTAATTTCCTGGCTCCCTTCCTTTGTGCAGGCATTTGGCAACGCCAAAACACTGAGGAATGACAACTCCAGTCGCTTTGGGAAATACATGGATGTCCAGTTTGACTTTAGGGTAAACACTCCCTCCCTGGCTTTCTCATTCTTTATAAACATCATGTCTATAAATATATGTAATTCACAACATTACATTTAGTGTAGTTACATCAAAGAATGTTAAACCTGCTTTCACAGTTGTTATCTTCTCCCACCTTTTTCTCTAATCTCTCCAAGGGGGCACCAGTGGGTGGTCACATCCTGAACTACCTGCTGGAGAAATCTCGTGTGGTTCATCAGAACCACGGCGAGAGGAACTTCCACATCTTCTATCAGCTTTTGGAGGGAGGAGATGAAGACCTGCTCAACACATTAGACCTGGAAAGAAACCCCCAGAACTACCAGTATCTGGTCAAGGTGTGTGTGGCGCAGAAGTCTGACGAATTAGGTCTATGCAAATCTAGTATTGGTTGAGGTGTAATGTTTAATTGTCTTATTCAGGGTAACTGCCCCAGAGTCAGCTCCATCAGTGACAAGAATAATTGGAAAGTTGTGATGAAGGCCCTGCCTGTTATTGGCTTCACTGAGGAAGAAGTGCAGGTCAGCAACAAGTCACAGCCATGAATGATAGTTGCCCTTATACAGGCAACAACATTGATGTTTTGTTTTTCACTTGTGTTCTCTGATTTACTACATTTACCAAATTAAAGTGGAGAAGTTTATGGTCATAGGAATGAATCCAAGACAAGCAATGTTCTAACAATCTGTATTATGCTGTGAATGTTATTTTTCATCATGAATATGTCCACTCTCTCTTATCTTACATTTTTTACACTGGCCAAACATCACATTTCTTATTACTATAAAAACATGTAGGACAACTCTGAATAGATCCAAAAATCATGTTTTTTTAATCTTTTCTGTCCAGTTTAATGGTAAAAAATCTGGATTTTTTACATTGATTGTCTTTCACCCATAACATTTTTGTATCCTTAGGGCTTAGCCATTTCTAATTCAGCTCATGAAACATTTGCAAAGTCTTTTTTTTAACAGCTTTGAACCCTGCAATTTTCATCAACTTGCTGTCTCAAGCATATGTGATGACCATTCTAATATGAGATATATTTTGCAAAATTGTACTTTTTCACTCTCGCTTCTTGTTCTGATTGTGCAATAATAATCATATTTTCAGTGACTCTTCTAATAATTGCCCAGACTTTCATTTTATTAAAAGAGAAATTGTCGATGTATGAGGTTGTGGTGAACTGTTTTTTCCTGTTTGACCTCAGAAATTGCTGAACATCATTGCTGGTGTTCTCCATCTGGGAAACACTCAGTTTGGGGAAGGGGAGGAAGGAGAAACTTATATCACCACTGAGACCCAGATAACAAAACTTGTAAAGGTCAGAACAGTCTCACTAGTATTACTGAATGTTCAAATATGCACAAACATTCACAAAAAGGCTTTGCTGAGAGCAGATGTGTTGTTGTTTTCCAGCTGCTGGGTGTTGATGGCTCAGCCCTGAGGGAGGCTCTCACTCACAAGAAACTCACTGCCAAAGGAGAGGAGGTGACAGTCTTCGTGTCCATGCGTCACATGTTTTCAGCTGCTTGGTGTATATTGTGATGCGTTTTTAAAATTTGGTGTTGTACGTGTATTTGTATCATTACAGATGATCAGCCCGCTAAACTTTGAGCAGGCAATATCTGCCCGTGATGCCTTAGCCAAGGCTGTGTACGGTCGGACCTTCACTTGGTTGGTGGAGAAAATCAACCAGTCGCTGGCTCTGAAGGTGCACTGACAGCTCTGATAACAACTCAAAGACAGCAGTGTAAATTCCATTATAATGTTGTGGGGCTGTTGTTGTGTTCCACCACTAACTATATGATGTGTACTTTATATGTTATGCAGGATGAAATCTACCATAGCAATAAGGGCTCCTCAGTTATAGGACTTCTTGATATCTATGGCTTTGAAGTCCTGCAGCACAATAGGTAGGAGTTAATTTCCCCTTGTCTGTCACAGTTCTTTGTCAGTAGCAGCCTCTAATGCACATAGCCTTTGCTCATAACTCTAGTGTACATTTGACCTCTGCTTCTGCCTACAGCTTTGAGCAGTTCTGCATCAACTACTGCAATGAGAAACTCCAGCAGCTCTTTATTGAGCTAACCCTGAGATCTGAGCAGGAGGAGTATGAGACAGAAGGAATTGCAGTAAGTCCCCCTGTTGGTTCGGTGGTCCAAACAAATAAGTTTGACATATTTATTGATATTTACATTTCCATACTAACATAACTTGTTCTTCCTCCTGATGTTTCCCACTAATGTCAGTGGGAGACGGTGCAGTACTTTGACAACAAGATCATTTGTGACCTGATAGAGGAGAAGCACAAAGGCATCATCTCCATTCTGGTATGAAAGACTGGTGTTGTCGTTCTCTGTATATGGTGCTATCTATGCCTCTGTTAAACAGTGTGATTGTCTTTCAGGATGAGGAGTGCCTGAGACCTGGAGAGACTTGCGATGTTTCCTTTTTAGAGAAACTGGAGGACACGCTGGGCGGCCACCCCCATTTTGTCACGTAAGCATCTTATATCAAATATTGTTTGAGATGGGCCTACAGTACAAAGACTCCTCCATGTAGACCTAGGCATGTGTGTGTGCACATCTCCATGTGTGTTTATATCTTTCAGTCATAAACTGGCAAATGGAAAAACCCGCAGGGTAATGAGTAGGGAGGAATTCAGGCTGTTGCATTATGCTGGCGAAGTCAACTACAATGTCAATGGTAAGCTGTAAATTAAACAGTTGAGTTGTGTTTTTATTGGGGCACTTATTACAGGGCACGCCTCATAACCCACTGATTTCTTAATGACAGACTACAGTGTTTTTGTTTGTCTCATTCAGGTTTTCTAGACAAGAACAATGATTTGCTGAACAGGAACCTGAAAGAGGTCAGTATTATGAAAATAGACAAGGTGCAGGTTCACCACAACCTGTCTCTTTCCATTGCTCGAGTGAAGGGGGGAAGAGAAGGGGGGCGTGCCGTGCCTTGTTGACATGTGGTTGTGTGGTTTCGTCTCTGTTTAGGTCATGTGCCAGTCAGACAACCAGATACTTAGTCGCTGCTTCCGCAGAGAGGAAGTGATGGATCAGAAACGCCCAGAGATGGTGAGAATTATTCTTGCTTTCCCTTTCTCTCTCTCTCTCTCTCTCTCTCTCTCTCTCTCTTCTCTCTCTCTTTCCCTCTCTATCTATCTCTCCCCAAAACTGACACATGGACACAAATGTACAGAGAAGTTAGTTTCTTGTTTGTTTCTTTATTTTGTACTGTAGGCTGCCACTCAGTTTAAAAACAGCCTGATGAAACTTATGGAGATCCTCATGTCTAAAGAACCATCCTACGTGCGCTGTATCAAACCTAATGACGCCAAGCAACCAGGTACACTTTTAGGCACTGAATTGGCTTTACTGTATATTACAGTACTGTTATATTATTATCAAATAAAAGCTGTCTTTTGAAATAATGTCCAGGTCTCAAATAAGAACATTTTCAAACAAAAAAGGACAGATTCTAAGTAAAGATCAAGGAATTAAAGAGGTAAAAAAAAAAGTGCTGACATTGTAAACGATAACAATAAAAAAAAATCCACACCGTTATCCATCCAACATAGCACAGTCAACAATATACTGAACACTCTGTATCTAATTTTCTCATTTTAAAAGAAATGTTGTTCTCAGTCCGTTAATTAAGATTAATTCTACTCTGTCATTCTTTCTCTGAGGTTAATAAAGCTCAACAGTTCCTGCAGATGTTTCACAATAGAAGCCTCCCAGGGAGGACAATAAATTACAACTACTTAAGCATTTTTATGTGAAATAGATTAAGGAAGTGTTGGGTTTTCCCCAAGAAGTGAACACAATCAGAAAACAAGGGGTTTATCACTAAAATACAACTAGAAATTCAAAATAAAGCCAGGTCTATAATAATAAATATAAAGTGAATGAAGGCCTGGTTGTTTCTTCATTTAAAGAAAATAAAAGCCTCAGTCACTTCCTGAGAATTTACTGTATGTAATCTAATATACTATATAGTATACAGTATAATACAGCATAGCATGTGTGCTATAAGATTTTCCCTAAGTGTATCATTGTCAGCAGTGAATAAGATCTCTCCCTACAGGAAGGTTTGATGAAGTTCTGGTCAGACACCAGGTGAAGTACCTGGGCCTGATGGAAAACCTGAGGGTCAGGAGAGCAGGCTTTGCCTATCGACGTCGTTTTGAGGCCTTCCTGCAGAGGTGACTGACCTTCTCCTCAAATGATTCACAGCCTTAGAGACTGTTCATCCTGTTTACTCTCTGTCCAGCCTTCCGTCGTTATAATTATCTACGAATTCCCTCAGGTATAAGCCCCTGTGTCCTGAGACGTGGCCAAACTGGCACGGGAGACTCGTTGATGGTGTGTCCACACTGGTCAACCACCTGGGCTACAAACCAGAGGAGTACAAACTGGGCAGGTAATGTATTTTTTGAAAGAGAGTAAGACAAAGTGACAACATTTCATTAATTATGTCACAGTTAGATATTAGATTCTGGAAAAACATTCTGTACATAAGTGCAGTATCACCTTTGTGTTGATCACGCTTTTTTGTCTTTTTTCTTCAGATCAAAAATCTTCATCCGTTTCCCAAAAACTCTCTTCACCACTGAGGATGCACTAGAAGCGAAAAAGCCAGAGATAGGTAAGTAACAGTGTTAAGGATTAGAAACACTGGATTGTTACAATTGAAATGAAACTGCAGATAATGAGTCACATCTGTCAAGTACATTTGTATTTAGAGGTGATGACTCAACTCTTTTTGAGACTATAGTTTGTGATGTTCATATTATTGTGTCCACAACTATACAACAGCAAACCATCTCCTCAGCACAAACAATATTTAAAACTATCACTACTAATATTTTTAATGAATACACAACATGGTCTTGTAAAGCGCAACATATTTCATCCGTGGATTACAGCCTATGCTGAACTATGGATCAGTTCCTATGCTGGAGGCGTCCTCAGCAGGACTTCTGGTACACCTTGATGGAAAAACATAAATCCACCTCTAGTGTCTTTGTTTTGCTCCAGCTTTGACTCTGCAGACATCATGGAGAGGCTACAGGGAGAGAGCCAAGTACCAACGCATCAGACGTGCAGGTCAGACCACCTCCCACTGTTGACTATATACATAACTACTCACAGAACTGGTCAGGTTTATTATGTCTGGATATTTTATACTTGTGGTTTAACCTTCTAAACAAACTTCAGTTTGAGTTACTTTTCAGATGGGGTTTTACTTTCATTTTTACTTACTCATAAATGTTGATATTGGATTACATTGACATCGACTATCTGCTTTGTATGTACATGCATATAAAATGCTTTTGGATGGCCAATCAAAATTTTGTAGGCCCATTCTTCACTGGAAGACTCTATACTGGTGTACAGTGATCTTACTATACCACAATGTCCACAGTCGAGCTCATGTATTTATCTGTAAATGCTTGTGGGTTTTTTTTTTTTTTTATCTGTGTAGATTTTTATTTTATTTCACTTCTCCAACACGTCTAGTTGGGCCTAAGCTGACTTTCTGTTTCAGTAAACTATGCTATACTAACCATGGGATGTTCTCTGGCTGAGTATAAAAGTTGTCTTGGTGTTAATACATGCATGTATGTGTATGTATAGTGATAGTGATCCAGTCTGGGTGGCGAGGGATGAAAGCACGCAGGAGGGCTAAGAGGCGTCGACAGGCTGCTGAGTTAATCCGCAGGTGCTTGACTGATACTTTGTTACTGTTTGTTTCTGCGTGTATTTTAGAGACTGCATTTTGCATGTATACAATTCCCCTCGTGGTATATGGCTCTGTTTTTATCAGGTTCATAAAAGGCTTCATCTACCGTCATGAGGAATACTGCCCTGAGAATGAGTATTTCCTGGATCATGTCCGCTACTCCTTCCTCAAGAATCTACGTAAAAACCTGCCCAAGAGCGTTTTGGACAAAAGCTGGCCGACGCCTCCTCCCCTTGTTGTTGAGGTACAAACAGACCTCACACAGAGAACATCATTCTGCTGACTGACATCAGTACATGCCGTTAAAAGTAATGATATATACAAGCAGAGTTATTGATGCAAATTCATGGTGCCCTACAGGCCTCAGAGCACCTGCGGACGCTGCACATGAGAAACATGGTTGTGAAGTATTGCAGGAGGGTCCAGCCTGAATGGAAGAAACAGGTACAATGTCTACAGAAAGCTTTTTTAAAAAATAATGTTTAAAAAATTAGAATAATTGCAGATTTTTTTTCTTGTCTTTAGATGGTGCAGAAAGTCGTAGCCAGTGAGATCTTCAAGGATCAGAAAGACAACTACCCTCAGAGTGTTGGCAGGCTGTTTTTGGACTCCCGGCTTGGTACGTGTTCATACATGCATCCATTACCTCTATACATACTGAACACCATACAGTGGAGGTACCAAAAACATGTAACATTAACATAGAGACTTTCCAATTGCTTTACATAGAACGTGAGCAAATCAATCTCAAAGTCGTCCAGACTCTCGGCAACGACAAAGTGCAGGTGGGATTGAGCTTCTCTTGACATGATAATGATGATAATAATATTTGCTGCCTGGCAGTAATGTGCGTCCTTGTGCTCCTCAGTACGGTGCGTCAGTTACAAAGTATGACAGAAGGGGATTCAAGCCTCGCCCTCGCCAACTGCTCCTCACAAACACCTTTGCAGTGCTGGTGGACAGGACCAAGATCAAGCAGAGGATTGACTACACAGCTCTGAGAGGTGTTTAGTTTTTCTGGAGGAGTTATTACGGTTGTTGCAGTTTTCAAATCTTTGACCTTCAGTGGGCAGAATGTCTCAATTACCGTACCTTCTCTGTGCACTGTTACAGAACTATCCATGGCAACCAAGTAGTGATTGTGTCCAAAACTATTTCTCAAAAAAAGATACTTTCAACTGGGAGGATGATGCGTTCTTTTGTTCAGTGTGTTCAAGCCTCTTTTTCTCTTTAACCAGGTATCTCTGTGAGCTCTCTCAGCGATGGGATGTTTGTTCTGCACATGCCCAGTGAGGACAGTAAGCAGAAGGTACAGTAGGACACAGCAGTTATGACTGTAAGAGTGCAACCACACAGCCACTCTAAATCGAACTCTGTCTGCCTCAGGCCGATGCTGTGCTGCAGTGTGACCACGTGATTGAGCTGGTGACAAAACTAGCCATGATGGCCGGCAAGATCGATTACGTCAACATCAGCCCGGGCAGGTGAGTCCTGTCTGACTGCTCCTCTAAGTCTGCAGTTATTACTAGTCCAACAGTTCTCATCTTCTTGCCCTGTCTTTATGTCTTCTGTGTGGCATGCAGCATTAGGTTTACAGTGGCTCGTGGCAAGGAAGGAATCATTGACTTTGTCAGGGGTTCAGAGATGAAGGTGACTAAAGGCAAACGAGGACATCTGCTAGTGGTGAGTCAGTGGCTGTACTAATGTCATGTGGGGAGCCTGCAGGGAGGGGGGGGGGGGTATTTCGATATGGAAAAAAACAAACATTTCGGCCAGCTGACTGTGTTCAATCTGATTTTACTCTGCAGACTGTTCCTCGCACCAACACCACATGAAGAAACCGAAAACAGCAGCCAGACAAACGGTAATCCTTTGCCGCCCAGAAGTAGCCATTGTTATTTGTTAGCTCGCAGCCGACAGGACAATACCATAAGCATGTGCAACATACTCAAAATAAGGAAGATCCCATGCTGAGTCATATTCATAATTTTTACAAGAATGTCTTCAATGTTGCAATGAATACTGAGAAAATCATATTTTGAAAATCATAACATGAAGTCATCACAGTTTGATATGCTTTGTCTCTTTATTCTCAGTCATACACAATATATTTATCTATCAAATATAAAGTGTCTTATGTAAAACACTGTATCTCTGTAATGTAAGAGAAATAAAACGAACCACTTTAAAATAAATAGCATAATAAATATGTTAATAAATAGTAAATATATCTTTGGAAAGTCCAGTAGATTGAGGGCTTGGGGGAAAACCGGATGCGGGGAAGTGTTGTCACTGTTCTGTGAGCTTATTGCTAACTTACAGTTTGAGTGAGACAGAAACTGTGGGAAATACCCAAGAAAGCCCTTAAATATACTGGAGTACATCAAGTAAAAAAAAACAGCAGACCTGCTAAAATGCATTTTTCTCTTAGGTGTTGATTGTCAGCTCAGTTATTTCATCCTTTTGCCTGTTTGTGTGCATGTGTGTGTTATCGGGGTCACAGTGCTCTTTTTCAGTATTGAGTCATAGACGTGTTTTGGAAGCCAGCAGGAGGAAGTCTCTTGCCAGCTTGGTGAGGTAAAGGTCTAGATCCCGCAGGATGATGTAACCGTCCACTCGGCTATCCCACACTGTTTTGGAGGTGGGTTCTGGGTTGAGGGCTGTCCGTACTGTAGGAGAAGTTGGCTTCACCCAAGAGCTCTTCATGTAACTCATCTGGGGAAGAAAGCAAAACAAAATTTAGCATAGTCTTTGTGTCACTTCCTCCAAAAGACTTTGTGAGAGCTGGAAAAGGGGACAAATGTTCAGACTGTGGATACCTGACTGCTGACTTGGCTCATCAGGTCCCTCAGGTCCAGCTGAACGTGCTTGATGCTCTGAGGTAAAGTGGTGCGGGCCACCCTCTGCTCTTTCCCCTCCCTCTCCAGCTGTTTTCTCTTCCACTCCAGCATATTCCAGTAGGCCTGCATGTCCCAGAAAGCTGCATGCAGTCGTTCCCAATCCTTGCATATACAACACAAGACAAACAGACAATTGCATAATCAAAATGTTGCGCAACGCCCTATTCAAGGCTTGATATTCTAAAAGGGGAATTCCACTCAAATTTTTACAAGTTTTACGTTCTGCAAGAGCAGACATTCAGCTTATGTCATCAGGTTTCGTTTTATCCTCCACATAATTGAAAACAATTCTCAAAATAATGGAAGAAATTTTCTGAAAACTTTGAGAGTGTGTTTTGCAAAATAACCACCAGTAAGAGATTTTCCAGCAAATTGTTTTGCAACAGGCAGATACTGACCTCCAGCTTCAGCCAGCTGTCG